>NW_010208373.1:0-15445 GCF_000695765.1 Mesitornis unicolor | reverse complement strand
GACTGACACACAGGCCAGCTGGTCACCCCCAGCCCTGCACTGACCAGCACCAAGAAGCGCAGCACAGCCCGCACAGCCACTTCTCACCCAAGCCCACTGGGAGGGATGTCAGCAGTGGAAGGGACCCCCGTGACCTGAGGGGACAGCTCACCCTGACAGTTTTGCCAAACAGCTTGATCCGCCGCTGGCTGCTCTCTGTCACTTCTTCCTTGTGCGGCTGCTGTTTTTCAAACGTGCTAAGATGTCTTTAAGGCTGATGGGTTTGTGACACAGTCATGTAAACGTGGAGGCTGGCACAAGGACTGCTGCTTTGAATTTTCCCGGCAGCTTCAATTGTCTGAACTACAGCCAAAGGTTAAGGTTTAAGGCTGCATCTTCTGTTGATTTTCAGAAGCAATGTTCCCTGCCCCCAAACCCTAACATTTAGGTTCTCTAAAATCTCACCCTACTTGACAGCTGTAACCTATAAGAGTATGTGGCACCTCAAGTGTGTGTAAGGCTTTTTAACTAACGTTGTCTGCAGTTTTTTTAACTGAGCACTTGGAGATAAGATACAAGTAGGGTCTGCAGACAACATAGGCTGATAAAGTGGCAAATAAAGACTGCAAGAGCATAATATTTCCAGGCTGCGAGAATGAAGAGATTCCAATCCAATGAGGATTTGAATCATTGGACAAGCAGTGCCCAGTGACTGCATGTCTCAGTGCTGAAGAATGTCAAAACAGCCGTGGATGCATTAAACACAGGAGACGAGGACAAATTTCTCTTCTGTAAAAGCAGCCAGTGGGAGCAGTGCTGGGGTGTTGTGGCCAGTTGGGTGTCTGTCTTGTAAAAGATGGGCACAAAGGTGACTGAACATCGAAGGAGGCTACAGCAGCCATGGTCCTCACCGTATTTCTCTTTTGCTAATTGTGATCCAGTTGACATTCTCCGTTTGCAAACCCCTGTACAATAACGCAGCAGCCGTACAGCGGCAGTCTCGGGTCGGAGGACATGCCGTACTGCAGGAGGTGTAGCAGGGTGCTGTGCTAATAAACACCGTTGGTACCAGTGCAGCTGTAAAGACACAACCATCATTGCACTAGGGTGATGAAGGTGTATTTGCCACCAAAATGAGGATCGGTTGTACTTAAAGATTAGCAGTGTTGCTGCCGCAGGGTTGTGGGAGACACCTTTTCCTCGCTCCTCTACTAACAGTTCTGCTGGCAGGAGTCTGTAAGGCAGGCACAGCCTCAGGTGGGCTGTCCAGAAAGGGATCCTGACAGCGGGTGAGGGAGTAACAAGTCCTTTATTATTCCAGTGCTTGAGCACCTGCACTTTTAAGATTTGGAGACTGCCTTAATGTAGAACAACCAAGATTTTGGCTGTTCTGGGGCTGCTCTGTCAGAAACCTGTGCTGTGGGCAGTCAAGATTTGTTCATGGCAGGGAGAAAGGCGTAGCTTTGTAGTCTGGTGATTAAGGCTCCCACTTGGGTAGGAGGTGAGTTGTGCCGTGTCCTTGCTAAATGCCTCAGATGTGTGTCTGACATGGAAACTGTGCTGCTTTCCTCCTGCCCTTCTTGTCTCAGCCCTAAGCCCAGTAACTGCACAGGTTCATCAAGGAAGTGCACCCGGAAGGGCAGGAGAGCTTTGTTTGGGTTCTGCACAGGCACAGCAAAACAGGGGAGTCAGGGCACTTGGATTTCACACTTTCACTTCGATTGTTGCTACTGGGCGATGTGCTTTGACCTGTAACAGCTAGATCATAGTCCATGCTACTAAAATATAAAACGTGCTGCACCATAGTTTCCTTTTGAAGACACCACTGTGCAGAGCAGGCTTCTGGATATCGGCTTGATTAATGCTGAGTAAATGACACTTCTCAAAAACATTGTACACGTGGATTCCTGGTACTGGGGAGCAGTCGGCGGGTGGCAGTGGGATGGAGCTGAGGTGGTGGTGGCAGCTTTTCCCAGTCGGTAGAATGCTTCCTGGAGAGATGGGAGATCTTGGGTCAAAGGCCTTCACATCAGCACTGCAGCGTTTGGAGGCCACTGCAGTGTGGTGTTGCTCAGTGGTGGTAATGAAAGCTCCTCCTGCCCTTCAGCGAGAGGAGAGATGTGCTGAACGGATGCATCCTCCAGGAGACCAGGTTTGGTTCCTCCCAACTCTTAAGTGTGAAGGAGGATCACACAGATTGTGGAAATGCTAAGAAGAAATGTACAATCTGTTGGGAATTCACGGGAGGAAACTTTGGTACCACGAGATCTTGGGTCCTGTCAGCCTCGGGTAGAACCTTGGCTTCCTGCGGCTTGGAGGAGCCGTGAGGTTCACCCTAGAAGTCCAGGTAGCACAGGCAGGGATGTGGGGCCGGTGCAGGGGCAGCCGTGCAGCAGAGCTCTGCAGTTGCTGATGCTCAGCAGCCAATGGCCTGGGCTAATTCATATCCCGAGAGGTGAGGATTATGAGCCGGGGGGGGAAACAGTTGGTGAAGAGGGAAAAGGCTGCATGGCCTTTGTGTGATTAAAGCCCAGGCAGCTCTGTGGTGCTGGTAATGGAGCTTTAGAGGAAGAACATCTGCAGTCAGCAAACCTGGCCTGGGGGGAAGGTCTGCTGTGTTTATGCAGCAGATGGCAACATCAGATTTGAGAGCATCTAATGAAGCACTGAACAGTTTCTGTGTTAATGAGAGCTAATAAAAATTTGGATGGTGTCACAAATAAACATAATCTTTTCACTGCGTTTTATCCAGCATGTTGAAAAACTTTTCCAGTTGCCTGCAGGAACTTCTAGGAAATGAAGGACAGACAGGAGCCAACCTTCAGGTACGGGAAGTGCTTACATAGGACCTGTTGATGCTCATCTTGCAGCCTGTCTTTCTCATCAACAACCAGACAGAGCAGAAACCCTTATGTCCACATGCAGGTCACTTTTAAATTAACTTGAAAATTAATTCTACATAAGTGGCTGCATGGAGTTTACTTCTAAGACCCGTTCAGTGTTAATAGGATGGAATATTTCAGTTGGAAGGGACCTACAGCGATCATCCAGTCCAACTGCCTGATCACTTCAGGGCTGACCAAATGTTAAAGCACGTTATTAAGGTGTTGTCCAAGTAAACAGTGACAGGTTGGGGCTTCAGCCACCTCTGCAGGAAACCTGTTCAGTGTCTGACCACCCTCGGCGTCCTCGTGTCCAGTCTAAACCTCCCCTGGCGCAGCCTTGAGCCATTCCCACGCGTCCTGTCCCGGATCCTGGGAAGAAAGATCAGCTCTTTCACTGCTAAGAGAGGGAACAGTAACAAACCCAAACCCAAACCTGCTCCCTGTGCTGGCCGATCCCTCCAGCGAGGTAAGGAGTGCACAGCCAAACCGAACACCTCTGGCACTTGGGGCCTTGCCTCGCTGCTGCTTTGGGTGGGGGCAAATAATAACAATTTTGTCTAACTGCTTCCCAATCCGGATTTAAGGAATGCCTGTTTGTATTGATTATGTATATAAATATACATGTATTTAGGATAGTTAAAACAGATCTTTCTCTACTTTGACTTGGGTACTGACACTGGTTCACAGCCCCAGAACCACCCTGTGGCTTGGGCTTAGGCTGACACCGACACCTCGGGTAACTTCCCCTCTGCTGAGCCCTTTGCTGAGCCTGTTCAATTTGCTAACTCAGTCTAAAGCTTCTTTTCTTGGACTTCTGGGTTGAAATGTGGGATTTGAGCTCTGCAGCCTGCATGATATAATCAGGAGGCAATGGCAAGATGAAGGCTATCCCATTTTTGGCAGCAGGAGGCTGTGTGATCAGCTGAGCTGCCCTGGGTAACTGCCACAAGTCATCCCTTGCTAAGAGGTCACATTCACACTCTTCCTTCCCTAAATTAAATGTATTTCACTGAAATGGATAAGTAGCACTTGGAGCAAGGACTGGAATTCAAGGCTCCCTCTTTCCCCAGCTCTGCAAGTCAACAAAAAGGTTTGGGGGCCTGACAACACCCGAGGTCTCTCCATGATTGCTCATCTCTTAACAGAGGAGATCTTTGGCAGAGCAATTGTGACAATGCGGACTTTGGAGTAACACCTTGGAGGAGGACTTTGCCTCCCTGCCGTGTTCTGGAGCTCTGTGTGTCTGCAGAACCCACGGTCACTGCATACAGAGACGAGCTCACAGAGTTCAGAAAAGTGGAGTTGATGAAAACAAGGCCAGTTTTGCAAGGAGAAGTATTTTTGGCATTACATCTCCTACGTATCTTGACTTGCTTATTTCCCTAAACCACCTGCACTACACAGAGAGCTATTTTATGGTATGAACAGATACTGCCAGATCTGCACAGGCAGCTTCTACAACGTATGGGTGCTTGGGAGAAAAGGGATATCTGAAAAGTATTGTGAATATTATCCAAAGGTCATTTTATGGCCTGACATTACACTCCCTGGCAGGAACAAGAGAAGTAGGAGGAAAGGAAACAATAGAGAGGAAATAGCTTTGGGGTCCTTCAACAAATGGTGCAGGGAAATGCTTCCCTGCCTCCTGCAAAGCCAAGTTAATAAAGGCCAAAACCTAGAATCAAAGGAGCACTAAACCACCAAGTATTTTGCCTGAAGCCACCAAGTATTTTGCAGCTGCTGGGGGACACAAAAAGAAACCGCAGCAGATGAGTGGAGCTTGCCATAAAAGTGCAAAGAGAAAATGAGGGCTTTGATAGAAGCCAGCTTCATGCTCCTTTTAACCAAAAATGCCTGTTAGGCATTTCAGCACAAATACTGCTGTGCTGAGCTGTGAGGCAGGCAGGTTTTTAAAGTGCAGCTTTCTCACAAGCGCAGCTGCACCTTTTTGTGTCAGCGAGGGCAGAGAAGAGGGCGATGGTGGCCTGGCAACGCAGATGGGAGTTACCAAACTGGGGGGCTGCACCCCTGGGTGAGTGAGAGGAGCCAAGGCCGTCAGTGCAGGAGCAGCTTCAGAGGACGTGCGTCGGCGTCTGAATATTATCTGAGCACACACAGAGTGAAAAACCAATGCTTTGCTCCATAAATGCAGTCCCTGAGGAGGACTGAGCAGGTTCCTGGGTCACTGAGATAACACTTCCATCTCCAGAGAGGGGGAAGCAGGAAGCTCTTTGGGAAAATTGTTTCTTGCATCTTTCCCAAAACAACCCAGGATGGCACGTATCCCTTGATCATCACACGGTCACTTCCTAGGGGCTTCAGTTTTGTCTGTGGCTAAAATGTGATTGGCTTCCACACGGAGAAATACGTGGTTACCCTTCCCTCCTTGGCACAATCAGATCAGCCGTGCAGGCTGGGGGTGGAGGGGAGCAGCCCAAGGCGGGCTCTGCTCTCATAAATGCGGTTGGGCCTGAAATTAGGGCATGTTTTGACCAAAGCAGCGGCCGTTCAGCCGCCAGAGGAGGCCAAAGCCCAGGAGCCAGAGCTGTTTTTTCCAGCAGCCTTCCTGGCGGGGGGTGACAGGCAGGACAGGTCAGGACTGCAGGCAAAGTCTGTCCTTGAAAAGTCTTTCAGGGCAATTTGTGGCCGCATGTCCCTGGGGCAAGAAACTGTGCTGAGAGAGGTCCCTGCATTGATGTATTTATCCACACTTCTCCTGGCTGAGGGAGCAGCAGGGAGTGTGGGTACACTCAGCTGTGCTTCTGCTTCCCCTTTCATGTTCCTTAACTTCCAGGAGTCTCTGAATTCCCCCGGGGGGAGACAATTTCAAGCCTTACTCGAGCCTCACTCGCTGGGCGTGCAGAGGCAGAGCGTTCTTGTCAGTGCTGCCAGGAGTCACCCCCTGCCACGGTTCACACCCGGCTGGAAGAGATGCCCTGAGAGCAAGGGAAAACCAGCAGAGCCGTGTCAGCACAGGTAACCTTCCCCTGCTCCAGCAGCTGTGCTCCGCACGCTGCCTGGAGCACTGTGAACAGTGCACTCTTCCCATGGCAAACATCCAGACCACAGCTCGATGCAGAAGCCCTGGTTAATTTGGCATCTCTGGCAATGGAGTGTGAGGATGTGGCTCCAAGAAGTTGCTGCCTTGTGCTTTCCTGGGGCGGGTGCAGTCTGTGGCTCCTGTTTGCCAGAACGGGCAGGACTCGGTTCTCTGTCAAACTGCACCAGGGCCGAGGGGCTCACACCAAAAAGGGCAGGAGGCCATGAGTGCTGGGACTCAGCAAACACAGGACCCAACTCCTAAGGAGGAAAGGATGCTTGGAGAAAGGAGCAGCCTCAGACTCTGGTGGGAGGAACCTTCCTTGATTAGGAATACTCAGGAGTGAGAGATGTGGCTGCAGGCATCAGCAGCAATTTGGAGGCTCAACGCCCTCCTCCAGCCCCAGGTGCCCCTGTTGGGCTCTGGTGCCGATGCTCAACAAGGCTCCCATGATCCAGCACCACTCAGGGGGATCTGGTCCCATCCCCTCCATCCAGGCCCCTGATGGGATTTGGGGATTTCAGTTGGAAACCCACTACGCAAGCACCAAAAGCCAATGTCTGTCTGCAGCTGGCCTGTACCTGAGACACAGCCCCTGATTTTGGGAAAGGTGAAGCCACAGTGCCCAGTGCTGCACGTACTTGAAGCAGCATGGTGTAAAGAGCAGCTTCTGTCTACTGGGACCCTCTCACTCTACTTCTTGCCATCCCTTGCCTTCCAGACCAGATTTATAGTGCTGCTGATCCAGCTAACCCGATGTTTTATTGGTGTTGACACAGATGTCAGTGAAGAGAGGATGTTGCTGTGTGCAGCTGCACCGTCAGGCCAGTGCAGTCCTGAGCTGGGTGCACTGGTCACAGTGGGGGTCCTGCAGTGCCCCTGCAAAGCTGTTTTGCCTTCTCTGTGCATCCCTCTGTAGGCTGCTGTGCCACCAAGAGCTCCTTGGCCCAGTCAGTACATACAGGTACAGGGCAATTAGCTCTTCCAGGCTAATGAGGAAATGAACACTCAGCTCTGCCCCAATGCTCCTCTGCAGTCGCTCAGTGTCACCGTGAGTGGGGATCTCAAATCTGAGACAGTCCACGAAGGAGTCTGTGTTCCTATCTGCTTTATTGGTCACCAATCCATTGGATTCTCTTTAAAACCACCCTGTGTGCACTTAAGATAGCAAGAACTGACTCAGATCTGTGCCACCTCGCCCAGTCCATGCTGCCTGACCATCCCAGAGAGCTGCAGCCCTGCTAGGGGTGTCTCTGGACATCAACAAAGCTCACTCACCCAGTGAGATGGGGGAGAAGCAGAAGGATAAAAGTGAGAAAAACTCATGGGTTGAGATAAAGCCAGTTTGTTTGTTTGTTTGTTTGTTTAAAAAAGGTAAGAAAAGAAAGAAAAAAGCCCCACAAAACAGAAAGGAAAATAACACCCAAGAAAAACAAGTGATGCAAAAGAAAACTGCTCACCACCAACCGACTGATGCCCAAACAGTCCCTGAGCAACAGCCGCCCCTGCCAACCTCCACCCCCAGTTTTATTGCTGAGCACAACATCCTATGGTCTGCAATATCCCTTTGGTCAGCTGGGTCAGTGCTGCGTCCCCTCCCAACGTCTTGTGCACCCCCAGCCCAGCCATTGCCAAGGGTGAGGAGCAGAAAAGGCCTTGACGCTGAGCAAGCACTGCTCAGCAACAGCTACAACATCCCTGTGTTATCAGCGCTGTTTTCATCACAAATCCAAAACAGCCCCATAGAAGCTACTGTGAAGAAATGTAACTTTCCCAGCCAAAATCAGTACGGGATGTGAACTGTTTGCCACGTTTGCTAACCGCACCAGCAGCAGACTGGTTTCTTGGCTAAAAGGACCAGGCAGCAAAGAATCAGTGCAGATAGGGATGTCCAAACACTGGAGATGTGAATACGTTTGTCAACGGTTCTGCTGCTTGACCAGGGGAAGAAGATCTGGTCTAATGGGTGATTTCAGTTACCCACATAAAAAGAGGCCAATTATTGTAGCAGGACAGGACAGGACAGGATGTATTTTCTGTATCTAAACCAAAAGTCAGTGGTGGAGAACACAACAAAATTTGTAGGCTGGGGTCGATTTACTCCCAGGTAACAAACAGAACCCAGGCTGAGAAGTTTTACCAATGCAGGTAATACAGTTACCAAAGTCTGATATCGTTTGAGACGGAGTGGTACCAACCAGCACAGCAACACAAAACTCGCAGTACGGAGATGGCACCGCGAATAGGTAACTGTAAAATAAAGAAAAAATAAGTGGACTTGATAGGGAAGCTGTTTCAGCTTCGACAGTGTCTGATGGAATTTTGTTACAGCAGAGCAGCAGGGCAGCAGGCAGGGAAGTGGTACCATGTAGCATTTGAAACAAGCAGGGAGTGGAAGCAGCCCCTGCAACGTGGACTTGCCGAGAACAAAAAACCAGGGCACGTAGCCAAGTCCAAGCTTGCAGGAGCAGGATTAGAACAGTTGGAAGAGCAAATAATGTAAGATTTAGAGACAGGGAATGCATTTAGGGCCATTAAAAACAGGATCTTATTTAAGGATTACCTGCAAGAAGCCACGCTAATAGCACATTAAGGTTACAATTTCAAATGATCAAGGTAGGGAATGCTGATATTAAATTGCTGGTGAAACGTTAATCTCCGCTGTGCTTACATTCTGCTGACTATCACCGAGGAAATCTCACAAAACAAAAGGAGAGCCCAGCCCTCTGGGGTTCCAATCTGGCAACTCAAGCACATCCCTCCGCTTATCCCGACACTCCCTGCAGGGGGAGGACCAGGTACAAACAGGGTATAATCACGTAATGAGAGATGCCTACAGCACATGTTCAGTGCTCAGGAGGAGAATGATTTCTTCCTTGTATGAACGGCTCGAGCTGTGTCTTCTGCACTCCTCCTTCCCACATTTAAGGATTTCCAGCCTATCTGGAACAGGGTTAGAAATTAATTCAGCCCTGCCTAGCAGAATAGTTTTCAGCTCTAAATTAAAGGTATTTCTTGGCACCCAGCAAACATTCCCAAAACCGTGTCCTGCCATGGAGGTTTGGCCTGAGATCAGTGGATTAAACATCTCCACCTGTTGTACTTTCTCCTCAAGGTTTGTTGCGTGCAGCACTTGAGATAAAGTGTACAGGTGTGCACGACAGGATGAACATCTTGCACTGCAACCAGAGCCCAGCAACATGGACTGGTTTGTCACAGGATTTGCAGTGTCCCAGTGCGTCCCAGGTATCCGGGCACACCTGCACTTGCACAACCCGTTCCTCTGCAGGGCCCTGCCCCCAGCGCCCTGGGGCTGAGCAGCATTCACCTCCCTTTCCCGGCAGGGCTCGGTGATATTCAACTTGCAGAGGAAATGGAAATGTGCTGTGTACAAACCTTGCACCGCAGGGTGACCCTTCTGTACCCTAGACACGGGGGCAGGGAGAGCACTGCAATGGTTTCCCCTTTTAAACCCATCTAGTGAAACAGAGGGTTTCATTCTGGTTGTTTTCTATTGATTTCCACGATTCATTTAGTCCACATCAATTCTTTCAGGCAGAAAGGGACACGGCACTGTCTGCTCATGCAGCTGTGGACACATGGTCCGTAAGTGACATCCAGACCTGAATGGCCAGATGAGCTGGTTCAGGCAGTGCACGACCGCAGCCAGTGCTGAACCAACTAAAAATGTCATCACACAGCACAGGGAAGTACTGGTTTTCCTCATTCTTGCTAGCTGGGCTTTATACAAGAGTCTTCTGTACCTGCCATTCCTTCAGTTTACAGAGAAAAAAAAGAGAGCAAAACCCCTGTTTCTCTTCCCCTTCCACTTCTCCAAAAAGCTAACGAAGGTACTGCTTTACTTGATGCCTCCGCCTCTGCAGAGCTGAGTGTGTATTTCACAACAGCCAAAGGTCAGGGCTGTGCAATGGGAGGTGCCATAAAAGTCCATAGGAGCTGTCCTGGGCAGGGTGTCAGGTCTGTCTGCTAGAGAGGATTAGAGCAGACCCAAGTGAACTGCACCCAGTGTTGCAAAGGAAGATTGAAACAAAACCAAAGTCCAGGAAGATCCCTGTCAAGACAATTTGGAAGAAATTCCCTGTCAACGCTAAAAAAAATCCCTGTTCCTGTAACCATACAGGACCCCAGACCCAGGAGACGCCTCTGTGCTCCCCTCATGGGCACTGGCAAAGCGTTCAGCTACGTGTGGGGAATGGGGCAGGGTAAAACAGACACGCAAAAACCTGTAGCCAGGTGATAGTTTGGGATGAGAAAATACAGGGTAGTGTCCAGAAGTTCTCTGAGACAGGAACCTCTGAAGGTGGGGAAAATATCCTGGGGTAGTGATGCATTTACACTGCCCCTCTTCTACATCCTTCCCAAGATCATTGCTGTGGGCCACCACAACAGAAACAACAGTGAGCTCAGCAAGTGTCTGATCCAGTGTGACTCTTCTTACATTTATGTCCTTAGCAAGTTCTTCATGTGTAGTCACATCAGGATTAATAAACACACATCAAAACCCAACCTCTCCTTCTCTGCCACGCCACCAAAACAGCCCGGAGGCATTAACAGTGCAAAGAGGGACCCCGCAGCAGCGCAAACATCTGGCCCAGGGCTAATTGCTCCCGTGTCAGCCGGTGACAGATGCTCCCGGGATCAGCACAGACACGGGCCCTCACTTGCAGCAACCTCCTGCTTGTGCACATGTCAGGGTGATCAATGCCTGCTCTGGAAGGCACCATCCTATCTCGCCCTGCTGACAAATCAATAACCCACTGCATTTGTGAATGATTAACTACCTTACACCTTCCTTTTTTGAAAGTCAGTCCTGTCCCCGACCCCAGCCGTGTGTTTTCCTGGTGCTTTTCATCTGACCTGGCCAAGAGAAAACCTGGATGCTTGTTTTGGGAAAAGCAATGAGGAGAGGATGTGAGCAAAGAATGAAAGTACCTGGGGTAACACAAGTGTCTGGGAGCCAGCAAAGAAAGATTTTAGATGGCAAATGCCACAAAGAGTCATGAGCAGATGGACATAAAGGCTGCAGCCAGTCAGAGCTGTGCCCTGCTGCAATGGGAGAGAGGTGAGGAGTGACCGGATCCATCCCTGCTCACCTGGGTGGTGCAATTCACCATATCAGGAGGTGAAATCCACATTAAGGACCTGGCTGCTGCAACAGGCGCTTTCTGCTGTAAGCTGCTGTGAATGCACCACGTCCCTTCACCAGCTCCCAGCCAGCACCCAGGGTCAGCTCCAGACCCTGCATCTAGAATTCAAAGTAATTAATAAAATAAATTATATCAGAGACTGGAGGAGCCATTCAGAGCCACAGACCAAAACCTGTCCCTGAGGACCAAGGCCCCCATTCTGATTAGATATCCCCCTCTGCACCCCAAAATGGGCCAAAACATCTCACAGTACAAGGCCACAGGGCACAACTTGAAGTAGAGTAGGAAAACCTGCACTGCCAGGGACATGCAGAGTCCCTATCCAGTCTCACCCCTGTCAGCCCCATTGCTATGTAGGAATTTTCCAAACAGGCATCTGGATTTCATTTTCTGGGCTTCATAAAGGAGCCATGGGGGAGGGAGAGTCTCTCTCTCCCATGAAGCAGAAGGGCTGTGCATTTCTGGGAGGAGTGAGTTATAAAACCATGGTGAAGTTCACAGGATGCAGGTTTGAAATGGAGTGAATTTGCACTCAGAGAGGAGATAAACTGAAAAACTGAAGTCTTGGTAAAGTGCTGTCCCCTCAGTGAGGAAACCTGAGCTGTGCACACACACTCATCAATCCTCACACCCAGACAGGATTTTTGTCACCTGGGCATGAGGAGGAGTCAACACCTCACTGTAGTCTCTGCAGCACTTTGCGGTTGTCAGTCTGAGTGCTGGAAAAGGGGGCATGGAAATCCCAGGTCATCCCAAACCTGGCACAGACTGGTGGTGAGCAGACAGACACCCAGTTAAGGCTAATTTTATGGCTAAATTTAGTAATTCAGTGTCTGTGCACACGTTGTTTGTCCAATGCTGCTGAGAAAGAACAGTAAGTGAGAGCTGTGTGGTTGTATAAAGAATATCCATCCAAAACCCTCGGGAATCCGCAGGCCCAGCTTTATCACAAATACACAGCAAGCCCAGCATTTTCTGAAAGTATCACATTCACTGAATACATGGTGTGGAGCCAAGGTCTGGGCTCTGCGGGCCTTGATAGCATTACCAGGCACGGAAAAAACCAGCACAAATGTTAAAATATCCCCACAGTGCATGCAGAAATAACCTCCAGCAGGAAAAGAGAACGTGTTCAAGAAAACCTGGATACGCGGTAGCTCCTCGGACCTTACATTGTTGTTTACTCAGAGTAAATCCAACGCACTTCAGTCCTCAAGAAACGTTTGTCCGGGTATTCAGCAACACCAGCTTCTGTTCAGAGCGGGTTAATTCTCATCGGTGCATCGGCTGTGGAGAGGAAAACAGCTCGGGGTACCAGTGGCGTGGTCCTGCTGTCTCGATGCCCCTTTTATGCCATGGGAGAAGCACGCTGAAGCGCAGCAAATGCAGCCTTATTGCAGTCCAACAGAACAGATCTCAGCTGCCTGAGCGGCTGCGCGAAATTTGACAAAGCAGCATCAAAACCTGATTTTCTCACTGGAGTTTGACAAATATTTCCTGCGGCTGGAGCCGTCCTGGTAAACCCAAATTAGCAGGGGTAACACCGCTTTGCAGAGCTGAGGTACACGTCCAAAAGCCATTTCCCAATAGCTGTTAAGTCAGGGTAGGTAATTAGTGTAGTATTTAACTATGTGGAAACATCAGTTTAAGCTGGACCAGGCTGGCCTGAATCTCCAAGTTTATTTGTTAACGTAGCTGAAAACTCACGGCACTCCCAAAATGATCTTCATTTTCTGCAAGGTGTCTGCCCTGCTCGTTTCACAGTCCTGTACCATCTCCGAAGGAGAATAAACCCCTCCAGTGATTCTGGTTCAGTTCAGGCTCTGACCCACTGCTAAACTGCGTTGGCAGAGTTGAAAGGACGGTCAGAGCGTTGCGTTATTTCAGGTCAGAGCATTTTGAAAGCACGAATCAAATCTTTCAAGCTCACAGGGCTATTTTAAAGATCATGAGATTAAAAAAAAAAAGAAAAGTCCATGGGCACTTCTTTTACAAAAGTTTTAGACCTTTGGTCAAACTTTGCTCATAGGTTGAAGATTTTCTTAGCAATTTGGAAGAGCAGAACCAAACAGATTTTTCTGAATGAACGCATGAAATTCTCACAAATTCACCTGAGGCCTAAAACGGGAAGCATTAAGGAGAAGGAAAAAAAAATAAATAAAAAAGGGAAAAAAATAAAACACTGAAATACTTATAATACAGTCACAACCTATGGAAGACTTAAATCCAATCTGGCCTATTTTCTCTTGTGTCCTGCAGAAGGATTCCCCAAGCTGGTTTGCAAAGATCCAACCAGTCACGTGCTGCTGCTCTTTTTGTTTCCAACTGAGAAAAGCACAACAGATGATAAGAGGAGGAAAATAAAACAACATTTAACTGCCTTTTTTTTCCTCCCGAAAGAATAAAGAAATTAAAATATTGTAGCTATTTTCCTCTTTAATCTTTTGGTGATTCCTATGATGGCTCCCGATCACTTCAGGTGTAAACACCTCCCGCTGCAGATTCCAGTCCTGTCCATCTCACAGCTCGGGCTGCCCTGGTTCTCTTCACCAAACAGCATCACCAAGGAGGATGTCTCAGCTAAAGGCACTTTGCAGCCGAGGTCGTACCCCAGCGAAGTTAGGCTGAGCAATTAGTGCAAAACAAAGATGAAAAAGCAGCAGGACAAGTCCTTTCAGGTCTGAGAGCCGACGGGAGCACATTACAAGAGGCTGGCTGGAATGGGGGTGGGGAATATTAGATGTTGATTGCATTATTCAAATATGTACCAGCTTGATAACACTAAGCAAATGGTTTGTGTTTGTTGAGGGTTGGATTACGGAAGAGCAGAGAAGGCTTATTAAAAAAAAAAATTAATTGCACAGCTGTATGTGCTCCCCTAACGTCAACTGGCCTGGCCACCCAACTCATGGTTCACAAAGGGTTTCTGTCTCACGCTCACAGTGTGCTCGCATAGGTTCTCGTATGTGTGAACGCTCCCAACCATCCCTCAGGCCCCAGGTACCTTCCTTTGGTGTGGACATGGCCAAATTCTTTAAGTACAGCCAGCTTAGGACTCTCTTACATCTTATGGTTTTCAGCCATTCATTATATTTGCCATTAAAATCCCAGCACATCAAGTATATCAGTACCATTTCTGCTTTTTGATTCTCCATCCTTCTCTCTCAATCCTCTGATCCTTGCTTTCCAGAGGACTTTTCCCTTTCTTTTCTCTCAGTAATCCTGAGTGTGCACCCACGCGGGTTTCATTTCCACGCCCTGTGTTGAAATGATCACAATGAAATTGGTAAGAGCAGCAGCAGCATCCTTAGCAGGCTTCAGTTACCGTGCGTTGTGATCCGTAGGAGTGAGGGGATTCATCGCTTCCCACCCCTCCCTCCAGCTGACCCAGCCCCACAGCTCCACCGCTATCGCTTCAGAAGTACCGCTGTTGTTCAGGCAGCTCACAGGAATCCAGGCAGGAAGAGGAAAACATGATCTGCTTTGTTATTGTTTAACATTGTTTCACAAACCTATCCTGCCTGCAAACGCTGAGCTCCGCGGGGGGAGAAGCAATTTCCTGAAACCGATGCCTGCGCTGCCCTTGAAGGGATGGTGCTCCGGTTATCAAACTTCACATTTACACACTACAGCAGCCGCTTTCCACCCAAGTAAGCTTGGCAATCTGATTAATATTTATGTTAATATAACCCTTAGGACACACCACAGGGTTTTACACTTCCCATCTGAACACACAACAAAAATTGGGGCATTTAAACACCAAGGGCACTGATTTCAGTAGGATCTTTCCAGATCTGGTCCTTGGGCTTTAAGTCCTTTCCACTGCATGACTCTTTATTCCAGAAATAGCTGGTACAAGCACTGCTGTGCCCTGTGACGGTGCAATGGAGCCCTCCCATCGAGCCTGCCTGCAGGGCCGGGGGTCTCTGGGTGTCCGTGCCGTGACTCCAGCCTTTGCCTTGCAGAGCCTGGCCGTTTCACTGGCTGCTGCGGCTGGACTCAATACACACAGCCGGGCCCAGGAGCCCCTCAGGCGGAGGGCTGAGGGCAGACTCGCAGGGCAGCCTGGTGCTCGGGGCAGCTGCCGCCCGGCCGGGGCTCCCCTAGGCTGAGCTTTGAGCACTCTGCTCGCCTCAGGCCGGTCTTGCCCGTGCGAGCGCTGATCACCGGGCCTGCCCGCAGCCAACAGTAGGCCCAGGATCTTTGCCCAGGGGGGCAAAGCTGCTCTCCTCTCTCCTGCTTCGCGCCAGCCACTGGCTCTGGGGACAGCGCGGTCGCGCCGGGCCGGGAGCGCAGCAGAGCGGAGCCCAAGAGCGCCTAGGAGGCGCTGGCCTCCGTTGGCGGGAAGAGTACGCCCCGCCTCCTCCCCGCCC
>NW_010208372.1:2940-3173 GCF_000695765.1 Mesitornis unicolor | reverse complement strand
GGATCCCGCTCCCTAATTGCCTTCTCGTGTCCGGATTAGGAGCCGACAAGGTGGGACACGGGCATCCCCTGCCACTTGCGGTTGGGGAAGCGCTTGCAAAGGCCTTTTGCTTCCTTTGCAAGGCCCCCAGCGGGGAGTTTGGAGGATGGCGACGCGATGCCGGGGTGATGAACGCGGGGTACAGGCAGAGGTTGACCAGGCAGCCCTCCCGGTGCAAGGATGATGGGTAACGT
>NW_010208372.1:578-2916 GCF_000695765.1 Mesitornis unicolor | reverse complement strand
TGGACCGGAGCAGGGGACAACTCTCCTGCATCCCTGGGATGTTTTGGCGAGTCCTTCCCGCTGCATTAACTGGGGTGTCAGCGCACAAGGCTGAGATTAAACAGGCGCCAGCAGCAGGAGCCGCTCTGAACCATCGCATCCCACAGGAGCAGCCCTGGGGCTGGACCAGGAGCCAGGCGTGCATTTGCTTTCCCTCCCATCAGGGGATTGCATTTATCCCGTGCAGCTGAGAGCGTCCAGGCCAGATCCCCCATACTCCAACCCCAGGTCCCCTGGACCCCAACCCCAACCCCAGCTTCCCCAGCACACGTGGACCCTCGCTGCAGCTGAAAACAGGGAAACAGCCTCTGCAAAGCAGTGAGAAGGGGCTCCAGAGCCCCAGGACCTGGAGGGTGAAGAGGATGCGATGCCGGAGCAACTCCAACCCAATAGCATCCCAATGGGGGATACAGCTCCAGCCAAAGCAACCCATAAACCCCCTCCTTGCCCAAGGGCCAGCTCACAGTATGATCCTCACTCCCTCTCAAAGACCAGGAGTTTCCCTCAAAAAGACCTTCAAAACCTTCCCAGGCTGTCCCAGACCCCATATTTGCACTGCAAAAGCAATGACCCTCGGAGTGTGTGTTTTTTGGGGATTTTATTTTTTTTTTTTTTTTTTTAAAGACCAGGATCTCCTCCATACCACTTAACAGCCAGGAGTTCAGAGGGAGCAGAGCTCAAGCGCTTTAAAACGACGCCTCGGTTGCCAAGAAATAATCCCCAGGAACAAAAAATTTAAAACAAAAAAAAGAAAAAAAATATAATAAAAAAAGACCAAAAAAGCCAGCCTCAGAAGATAATTAACTCCACAACGCAGCGACCCCGAGCAGCTCAAATCTTTGCTGTAACTACCAAAGCCTGTGCTCCAAGGGCTCATTTCTTGCTCTCTGTAACACAACAGCACCAGCACTGAGGCCTGGGGATTTTATGAGCATCCCACACTCCCCAAAAGCCCTACTGGCAGATTGGTCCCCCCTAGCACACTCAGTTCACTGCCCCTGGCCAGGCACAGTGGGGGGCCTAGCCCCAAATCAAGTGGGGTTGCAATGGGGTCACTCTCCATCCCCATATGTAGCTGCCATAGGGATGCCGAGGACACAGAGCTCCATCCTTGGCTGCTGCCACCCCCAGCAGGGAAGGAGCTGCCTTTTGGAGTCCCCTCTGCAGTCAAACAGCAAGAGAAGGGAGGGCAGCCCAATTTTGGGGGTGCATTTCAGCCCCCCCTATTCCCTCTCCCACCTTTGGGGCATGGCAGAAGGGATGCTCCAGCACCAGCGACCCCGGTAGCATCACCCCCCTCCCTAGCAGCATCACCCCCTGCCTGCTCCTGCTGCAGGAAGGGAAGGGAATAAAAGAGAGCAAAGCCAAGAAGCAGCAATGTGGAGCCAGCCCTTCCCACCGCCGCTTCCCCCAGCATCCCCCTTCCCCTCCCGACAGCCAAAAGCCAACGTCTCCCCGCGCCCCTCCAGCCAGGGGATGGGAATGTGGAAGCAATTGCACTTGGCAAGGCAGCAACAGTGAGTCAAAAACAGTTGTTTGGCTTGTCAGCCACCCAGGCCCTGCAGCACTCTTGTTTTCCTTCGCCTGCCTTAACCCCTTCCAGCCCTGGCCCCTCTCCCCAGTGGGACCTGCAGCCCCCAGCCCCACCATGGAGAGGGGTCCAGTGCCAGGGAGAAGCCTCATCCCATCACCTCACTCCTAGAAATGGGATGATGGACAATTCCCTGGTGTGAAAACTCGTGGTGAGAGGGTGTGACAGCCATGTGCCAAACCTCTCACGGGGCAAAGGGACATCCCAAAGCTACTAAGGGGCAGGAGCAGGATGCCCAGTGCTCCTGGAGCATCCCACTTGATCACCCCAGAGATGTGAAAAGCTCCTTGTCTCTGTGAGGAAGAGCATCCGAGATGTCCCTTGGCAGGGTGAGGGGACATGGCCATGTGTGCTGGGGACCCTGGGGTGGCTGGACCCCCTGCTCAGAGCCAGCCTGGTAGCACAGGGCTATTTAAAGCCCTGAGCACAGCATTTCCCGTCCCATTTATGACAGTTTAGCACATCCCAGGCTGCTTCCCGCTGGCTCCTCCAGCCCCTTCCCTGCTGGCCATATGGCAGCAAGGCCAGAAATGCGTCCAGAGCCACCACGGGCTGCATTAGGGACTCTTCTCCATCCCCAGGTCAACCCTCACATCCCAAAACAGGGGACCCAGGCCAAGCACTCCATGTCCCCCCATTCAGCACCATCTCCTTTCAGGCCATGGGTGTTTTGGGGCAGGACGAGGGCACACCAGGACTCATCCACCC
>NW_010208372.1:0-547 GCF_000695765.1 Mesitornis unicolor | reverse complement strand
AGGGATGACCACGCAGGTCAAGGCACCCAGACGAGACCCCCACCACCGCACCCCAAATCAGATCCAGAGAAGGAGATGAGGAGGGAGCCCAGGGCTGCTCCCTCTCTCCATTACGGGGTGTCCCTCCTTGTGCCCCCACAGGGCAATGGGCTGGATAGGGAAGAGTTAAACCCTCCAGAGATGGAGGAAAAGCGGAGGGCAAGCCTGCACGCCCGCCCAGAGACAAAGCGAGATGCTGGAGCCAAGAGATGAAGGCGAGGATGCGATAAGAGGGGGAGCCAGGGTGTGTGCGCTGGAGCGAGGGAGAGAGGAGGAGGAGGAGGAGGAGAGGTGGGTGATGACCAAAGTCATTGAACATTTTTTGGCACGCCTACCCCCGAGTATCCTGGCCGTTGGCCCAGCTCGGAGCTGAACTTAAACAAACTCCTGTTGCAGCCATCTGCTTGATTTTAAAATAAATCAAACAATCTGTTGAGCCGTGGGTGATCAAATTTCCATCTGTGCGGACGCCTGCTCGCCTCCTCGGAGCCTCCGCTTGCCTCTACCA
>NW_010208371.1:0-20415 GCF_000695765.1 Mesitornis unicolor | reverse complement strand
CGGCCCGCCGCGGCCCCACAGCGCCCCCCGGCGGCCGCGCCGCAGCGCTGCAGCGCCTGGACCACCTCCTCGGGCTTCTGGGCAAGTCCAGCCTACGGACCGCGGCCTGGTCGCCCCCTTGGCGAGCTGGGCTGTATCACTGCTGTTTCCGTGACAAAACAGCCCGAGCCCAGGACAGGGGACACAGCCGGGCAGGGGTGAACCAGCACGGGAAGCTGCTGGGGTCAGGTTTAGCTCCTGTGCTGGCCCTGCCTAGCAAGAGGGACAGAGGTGTAACAGGCCAAGTGTTGCTTACCCGTCCAGAAAGTCACAGGGCTGGCCTAGGTTTGGTTTCATAGCACCTAGCAATGGTTTCCAGTTCACAGCAGTATCCTTACCACAGGCAATGCAACGCGACCTCTGGTATAAGAGAGACCAGGGACCCCCCACATTCGGTTCGTCCTTGCCAGAGGCACCAGCACTGCCCCTTTTGGCTCTTCTTGGAAGCAGGGAAGGTGTGGTAGACAACTACTGACCACTATCAACCAAGAATATCCCTGGGCTGCGGGCTTCCTTTCCACTAAAGAGTGAGCCCACCCACTCACCCACCCACAGTTCAGCCCCAGATCCCCCACGACCCCATTTCAGAAACCTGCAATATTTTAATCGAAACCTCCTAAAGCCATCATTACTTTCACGATTTCACACAGATTCCTCCATCCCAAAAGCACAAGCATCTGCATTAACGCCCCAGGATGGGGTCAAGCTCCTGTCAGCTCCCTCCCTGTGTGCAGAGCGAGGTGGTGGCCCCCCAGCGCCCACAGAGCATGGCCAGAAGAGCTGAGCAGGCAGCAGGGACAAGGAGCTGAGTGACAGGTCAGATGTAACACCACATTTTTTGGCAAGGCTGAACGCCGTCACCTAAGGACAGAGCCAGCAGGCTAAGTAACAGGGCTCTGGACTGGAATCACTGGAGCGCAAGGTCATGGCACAGAATTGGGGCTTTAAAAGCCACCGCTGTGCTCTCCAACACAGGCAAAGGCTGGAGAGATCCTGGGCAGGCTCTGGGTACCCCGGGAAGAGACATCACTGAAGTGACAGCCCCAGAATTGATTTGTGGTCTCGTCCAGTCACATCAAGTGGCAATAAAACCGCTAAGAGGCTTCGGGAGAGCAAGCCCCAACCACGTGAGATGAACGGCGGCTTTTAAAGAGATCACTAAATCCCATCAGTGCTACATATACAAACCTCATTTATTTTAAAGGCTCCCATTAAAGCGCCTTTTATTCCTAGCAACGGGCAGCTTGAAATTGCAAAATAACTTCTCGGATCAGCCAGCAACCGTCTCCATTCCTGCCGGCCCACGCGCAGAGAGGGGCTGTGGCCAACGCCGGCCCCTTGGGGACGAGGGTTCTTGGACACTGTGGTTCGGGTGTCTGGATGAGGGCTCCTGTGCCCCGGCGCGGGAGCGCTGGCGCGGCAGCACCGGCCCGTGGCTTTGCCGTGGTGCGCGGGGACCCCGCTGGGTTACCCAGGACGACTTCACCTTCCAGAGACCTCTGGGGACCCAAAGCGGGTCTCGCCCGCAGCGCTGACGTGTCCCAGTGGGAACATGCTGGGGCCGGCGGCTCAGGCTTCGGCGTTGTCCTGGCTCGGGATGCCGGCGTCGCGGAGGAGCGGCGTTGTTTCGGAGGAGGGGGACGGTTTGCTCTGCATGGCGGGTTTTTGTCGGCGGTGCCTCTCTGGGGAGTAGAGGACAGCGTTTACAGCCACGCTCGGCGGTGGCACCGTGGTCACACCTTACAGCGCGGGTGTCACTGCATCCCCGCCTGGGTTGTGTGTGCCCCAAAAACCTCTTGGACTTTAACATGGCCAAGAAGCCTGTCCTGAAGGCTGCTTAAATTGAAAATTGTTGTCTCCCCTAACAAATCACTTCCATTCCTGCCCACCAACGCTTGTATCACCCCCTAACACTCGTTTTTGGTGTCACCACATGGGAGGAGTTATGGGACAAAGTCAGCAGGAGGGACAGCATCAGAGAAGATGAAAGGGAGACGGACGGGATCTTCAACAGCTCAAAGAGCCCCAGTCCCCAGCTGCAGCAGAGGCACAGACAGCGCCCGTCCCCAGGGCAGCCTCTGGGGAAGGTGAGAGATGGAAGCTGGCGCCTTCTGACACCAAGAAGGAGGCTCCTGCTCCACCCAAAGGTTTACATCCACAAAAGAGGTTCACCACCCTCAACGTTGGAGTCAGGCCTGCCTTCGAGCAAAGCACACGGGCACTCTGACCCTAAATCATGCACAACCCCCAGGAGAAAGCAGCAGTTAACAGCAGTGAGTCACTCCTTACTGCTGGCGGCAGAGACACCCATCTGCCCTGCCCTGGCACCTACAGACACTTGCTGAGGACTTGCACCCGAGGTGTTGTGGAGGGACTGCAAGGCTCATCCAACTTTGACTTTTGCCCACTGCTTCTTCTGTATGGACACCAATGATGCCACGAGAAAGGTATCAAAAGTGACTACAGAGTTTAGGTCAGGAGAGATAGTCAGGGAAAAGAAGATGATTAATATTCAAGGATCACCACCTCCAAGCTCAAGGGTAGTCCAGCCCAACAAGCGTCCCAAGTCAGACAAAACCACCAGCAGGCCTATGCGGATGAACAAGGAGCTCCTAGCCAAACTCAAACGCAAGAAGGAAGCATGCAGAAGGTGGAGGCAGGGACAGGTAACCTGGCAGGAACACAGAGGCACTGTCCCAGCGTGAGGAGAAGTCAGGAAAGCCAAAGCCAAACTGGAATTGAATCTGGCCAGAGATGTCAGAGGCAAGAAGGGCTTCTGTAAGTAGATAGATGACAACAGGAATACCTGGGGACATGTGGGCCTGATGCTGAATGAAGCAGGGAACCCAAGAAACCAGAGAAAAGTCTGGAGCAAAGATGACATGCTATTGGCAGAAAAGAATGAGGCCAGAGAATACCTAAGCAAAGCAGATACACCTAAACCCATGGACCCTGAGGGGATGCACCAAGTGCTAAGGGAGCTGGCAGACGTTATTGCCACTCCCAATCATGTTTGAACAATCATGGCAATTAGGAGAGGTGTCCAAAGATGTAGGGAAGTGTCATGCCTATCCTGAACTTCAGGAAAGAGAAAGCAGGGATCTACAGGCCAGCCAGCCTTCCTTCAGTCGCTGGGAAGGCAACCGAGCAGCTGATCCTAGGAACCATTTCCAGACACATGAAGGACAGGACACTAATCAGTAGCTACTGTGGCTTTACCAAGGGGAAATCATGCTTGGCCAACCTAATAAACATTTATAATGAAATGAATGGCTTGGTAGAAGATGGGGGAGCAGTAAATACTGTCTACCTTGACCTCAGTAAGGCTTTCGACACTAAGATCTTCATAGAGAAGCTACAAGGCATGGGCTGGATGAGCAGACAGTGAGGTGGATTGAAAACCAGCTTAACAGCCAGGCCCAGAGGGTCATGACAAGTGACATGAAGTACAGTCAGAGACCAGTAGCTCCAAGTGTGCGCCAGGGGCTAATACTGGGTCCAACCCTGCTCAACATCTTTATTAATGATCTGCGTGTTTGCTGATGACACAAAACTGGGAGGTGTGGCTGCTAACACCAGAGGTCCACGCTGCCCTCAAGAGGGACCTCCACAGGCTGGAGAAACCTCAGAGGATGTGCAAGGTCCTGCACCCGGGGCAGAACAGCCCCATGCACCAGTACATGGTGAGGGCCACTCAGCTCTTAAGCAGCTCAGCAGAAAAGGACCAGAGGGCCTTGGTGGACATCAAGTTGAACATGAGTGAGCAGTGGCCATGTAGCAAAGGCAGTTAACTGTGTCCTGGGCTGCATTAGGAAGCAGGTCAAGGTGATCCTTCTCATCTACTCATCACTGATGAGGCCACACCAGGAGCACTGTGTCCAGTTCTGGGCTTCCCAGGACAAGAGAGATGGTGCTACTGGAAAAAGCCCAGCAAAGGGCCACTGAAATGCTTGAAGGACTCTCACACCAAGAGAGCTTGGAGAAGAGAAAGCTCAGGGGAATCTTAACCAACGTGTACAACTACCTGATGTGATGTCTCAGTGGTGGCCAGGGACAAGACAAGAGCCAGCGGGCACAAACTTCAACACAGGAGGTTCCATGGGGACATTAGGAAACACTTTTTCTTTTTTTTAATTTACTGTGAAAACTGTAAAAACTGGAACAGGGTTGGCTGGGGAATGTCCATCCTTGCCCATCTGGACATGGTCCTGGGCAACCGGCTCTAGGTGGCCTTGTTTGCGCTGGGGGGTTGGGCTAGATCACCTCGAGAGATCCCTTCCAACCTCACCGTTTCAGGGACTTTGTGATCCTGTAATACAAACCCAGATATTTTATACATCAGAAATCCCCTCCTGAAAGCCGCTCCGTTGAGGGTCCCTGCGTGCAGGAGGGGAGCGACCCCCACCAGTTGACTGCTGCTGTTACTCTCTACCCATTCAAAAACTTACCTCTCGATCAACAACGGTTGGAAAGGGATGGAAATAGGGCAAGACAAGTGTTATCCTCACACCAGTACTACTTTTCATCCCAATCCCTGCTACTATTATTAGGGCTGTAAATCAGGTGCACCGGGGGAACAATAAGAACAAGCCCTTGCAGCCTGGTTAAGTGTGAGTTTTAAGACCTCTAAATTGCCCTGAATAAAGCCATGAGACAACATCATTACATCAACGCTTGCCAAAAGGGCACGTCGGGTAGATGTGGACAGTAAATGCTTCCATTTGATTGGTTTTTACGCAAAGTTTAATCAAACAAGATGAGAGAAAAGCAAGTTACCTTGACTGGGTATCCACCTACAGTCTGGCTTCTCGCAACACCGTCCCCTTAACCGGAGGCAGCTTTTTGGCTGAAGTGGCCTGGTTGGCCTTATTACTGTCTGAGTTCTTTTTATTGCTACTCCAAAATAAAGAGCATTTTTCCTAGAAGACAATCAGGCTAGTTTATGGTGCACTTCGACATGAATTTCAGGAGGGTTACCAAATTTAGGAGGAGATTTTAAAAATCACTGTTGAACTAGAATCTAGTTATTAATGAAGATTTCCAAATTTGGGTAAAACTAAGTCCTAGTTAAGATTTTGGTCAGTGTCAAGCCAGTTTTAAAACGGTCTGTTGGCCTTTTAAACACATCACTACACAGGCTTTAGGCCACGTTAGCGGAGGAGAGGTACAACGTGGCTTTTGGGCACATTTTGTGCCTCTATGGGTTAATAATTTTTTCAGAACCGCAGGTCCAACAGATGCATTTCAAACTGGCTCCACTATGAACTAGACTAAGATTTAGGCATTTCACAGTACCTCATCCGGATTGGGTTTAGAGCACAGCGCTCCCTCCAGGAGCCACAAGCTGCTCCAGGGAGGAACTGGGTTGAGGGACACCTTCACACCAGCAGACACGTGAAGGTGCGGACCATGTACCCACTCAGCGTCCCCTCCAACACCACCTGTGGCTTCTGGAGGGAGGACTGTGCACGATTAAGCAATCATCGCTAGATCAGCAACACTTCAATCAATCCAGGAACACGCCTTGGCTGCAAATCGCTGTCTTCCGATTTACAAGCTCTTATCTGTTCATTAGGCAGATACTTTCATGTGTTGTTGCACAGCTTCCTTAAGAGATTTAAGGTTACAGACTTCTTAATCACTTTCCAGGTAGTCAGGCACTTTCTGAGGTTGATTTTCAGCTCTAGCACTTCGTGACACTTTTGGCTGTGCCCCCAAATGCAGCTGGCTTATGCCTGGGTTTGGGATATTTCACAAGCAGATATTCAGTTGACTTGAGTGAATTTAAAATCCAGCTTTTCTTCCTGACCCCTTCTGGCACGGCTGAGGCTCTGTGATACCATGAATTAAGATTTGCACAAAGCAGAGCCAGGAAATGCCAGCCCAGGGCCACATGAGGTCTTAGAAACAGCTGCCCAGCAAATACTGACATTTTTCAGCTACTATGCAGCAGAGTGAAGTCCATTTGCCAGCGACCACTTGCATTTGCGGAAGGTTCAGCACACCCACACCCTGACCATCTCAGGAGCACAGCAAGGGTTTAACACTGAGCCCTCAGCCCTAGCATCGCTCCCATCCTGCAGGGAAGTGCGTGGAGGAACAAGGGGATTTGGGATCATGTGTTTAAGTCAATTAAGCAGTTGTAGGCTTGGATGAAATCCAATTACGTGATACTCCGAGAACCCTGGCACTGTTTAAGGTGGGTTTGCGTTAGCATTTCAGTAAGTGCGGTTACAGGAGGTTGAGCAAATGCAGCCCCTGGCACATGCTCTCCCCTTGGCCCACTCTCATCCCCTTTTCATCCTCACAAATATCCTCTTCACTTCTGTGCCTTTAGAGCCAGCTCACATCATCTGCCTGGAGCGCAAAACTAAATAAGCTTGTTTTGATATAGGGTAGGGCAGGGAGCTAGATCTTCACTTCAAGAGCTAAAGCTTTGAGAGAGATTAGTGTTATCAGATGGATGCTTTGGAGCTGGAGCCACAGATCTCCATCAAGTACTTCAGCTGATTTATATTCTGCCCTTACAGTTCAGAGCAGACTCATGTGGAGCCAAGCGCCCTCACAGCCCTCCCCATTGCAGGCCAACTTCTGCCCAGCCACCAGCTCCCTGCAGGCTTCAAAGCTCTTCACATCTCAGTAAGCCCAGATCCACAAAGACCCAGAGGGTTTAACTTCCAGGGCTATTTGGAGTAGTGTGCAGGGAAACAGTGAGTTTCAGGAGGAAAAAAAAAACAAAGAGTCTGGTCTGGGTTGAGAGGCAGCCAGTGTCTGTGCCCCTTCTGCAAGAACACAGCGACTGCGTTTCGTTTGTGAACAAGCTGTGCTCAAGTAGCTGCATCCCCTTGAGAAGGCTCGGTTCAGATTGGAAAACTGCTGGGACCCTGCAGAGATGCAGAGATTTGTGCAATGGCACAGACCTGCTGCTTTCCACATCTGTGCTGATGAGCGAGGCTTGCTCTTTCATTAGTGGGATGAGCTGAGAAATCCCTCCTCCTACAGGAGCCCACTTCCATCACTGTTTGCACCGAGATGGCCAGGAATGCTTTTATGTTATCTACTTCCAGCCCAATTTCTAGATGGCTGAGGAAGTCCTGCTGCTACATGCTGGCACCATTGCCATCAGCCAATGTTTCCTCAGGAGCATTAGACTGTCAGCCCAATCTACAGCAACTGATTAAGTCTGATTTGACTAACAGCATTTCCTATTAGACATCTTAAGTTCTTACCTGACTCTGTGCCATGAGTACAGCTGCTGAGATAATGAGCGGGACACTCAGCCCAAGGAGGATATACTGCAGGTAGTCCAGCAAGGACGGCAGCAGCACCAGGTTGCTGTAAAACTGCTTTAGGACTGCACCTTCGATGGATCCGCTCTGCTCAAAGAAAGCAAAGCTATCAGTGGCATTTCCCTCCCATCCAGGGCTGAGACTCACCAGTGGTGCAACTCCTCTCCCCCCACCTCCCAGCACCAGTTTGGTAACTCGTGCATGATTCAACCAGGCTAGAAGTTTGTACTGAATAGCTGGCATCAGCTGGACATGCACACAGCTGCAGACTGCACTCCCTGGCCCACATTACCATGGGGATGCTGGCAGCTCTGTTCTGGGCCCTATTTAACCCCACACCTAAGACAGAGCCAGCGGTTTACCAAGTATAGTGCAGGGACTGTTCAGCTCAGAGGGATTAACAACATAGCCATGTATTGCAAAGCCTTCTGTTGGTGCTTAATTAGTCTGACTGGCTTAAAGCTTTATCCAAAGTGGAGTTTCCCCAGCCCTGGGTGATGGGGAAGCAGTTTCCCCACTCCAACAGGAGAGGCTCTGCAGAATCAGGTCAAGGAAGGCAACTCACCTCTGCAAACCAGAGCAGCGGCAGGACCACTGGCTTGATGTTCCCTGTTTGCCTAGGGGGGGGGAAAAAAGAAAGAAAGAAAAAAAAAAGAGAATAGGCATTTAGATTTTTGGTTAATCAGGCCAAAACCAGTGTCACAACTCTTCCTAACAGGACAGGTCTGATGCAAGCATAAGGAGGCAGCAATTACTGCTGCTTCAGTGAGCTGCTCCCTGCCTTAAGGGACCAGGTCCAACTCAGGCCTTTCATGCAAGAGGAGAGCCTACACTTCTATTTGTGCTTAACTGCCTGACAACAGCAGTGAGTGCCATCCCAAACCTGAGCATTCCATCTTCTGCAACTGAGATAACTGTAATGTCAAAGCTACTTCATCCCACAGGAGAGTAAACTCTGCAGCGACCCCAGCATCAGCAGCACACCCTGCCCAAGGAGGGGAGATGGCCATATCTAAAAGGTGAGTACTTACATTATCCCGGGCACCTTCCTTATGTACAGGTTCAGCTGGAGCTTGATGGAGCAATTCATTGGGATGCCTGTCATCTGCACAGGAAGAGATCAACCGGTTGATCAGCACAGCCAGCATTTGTCTGCAGAGCTTTGCAGAAGAGCAGCCCTTTGCTTCCCATCACAGCTACTCTGGGTGCCACCTTCCAGAGCAATGGATTGGATCATCCAGAGATCCACTGCAGCCACCACACACAAGACCAGGAGCGTGGCTGCGGTTTCCACCAAAGCACAAGCATTGGTTAACCAGGCACTGGTCCTCAGACCCTGGGGATGACTCATGGAGGGACAGCACTGTCCCCATGGCAGTTTGCAGTCTGTCCCCTTCCCTCAAAGGCCACCAGCCAGTGAGGTTGTTGCACACAGCAGCAGGCAGAAGGGAGCTCGTCCCTTGTGGTGGTCTGAAGGCACAAAGCTAACCTGAACAGACCTGGCTGCTGCAGAAAGCAGCAGCACACATTCAGTGGGCAGACAGCATGAACCGATGAGGTGCTGTGTGACCCAGAGCTTGCGGGACTGAACCTGGACAAGTTCAAGTTACCAAACAATGTGTGCCAGCTGTAAGTGACTCCCTAGGCAGGGCGTTTCAACTGCAATTTCAGTGCTTTCTGAAGCCCGATGAGCCTCTCCTGTTATTCATCCTACCAGCAGCAGGATGGAAACACATTAATGCAAAAGATCCCTGCACCCAGGAAAGGGCAAAACACCTCTCATAACTAGGAACCAAGAGCCACTGTCCAGCCACACCCTAGGACCATGGAAACACCACACTTCAAAGCTGGTCTTATGGACACCCATTAAGGCATTGGTTTCTCATGACACTGCAGTTTTGCAACACATTTTTAAGGGCAGAGTGTTTTTGTTGGATTGCCCTTGTTTGCATTTAGCAGGCTGCAGCTAGATAAGAATATAGTCAATTGTACTGTTATCAGTAAATATTTTATACTGTAATAAACTTAATTAGATTTCCATAACTGTGATAAGAAAAGCAGAGAGAATCCAATGCCTCGATAAGAAGCACAGCTTACCTTATCAAGAGGGGGATTGGATTCTTGCTTGAGGAAACATCACTGAATATTTGGATGATCTGACCACATGCAGCACAGGCCAGAAGACCCCAAAGTCCCCTCCCCATCAGCAGCTGGGGCAAGGATGGCTCAGGACACCCCAGCTCATCACCACCGGAGCGGTGACTTCACCCTTAGCTGTAGATGCACACGAAGCGTAACACTGCGACAGCCCAGTGGAGAAGTAGCCAGATAACAAAGCTGAGAGAGTAGAAGCTGCCACCCCCAGAATTATGGCAATAGCTTCAGCTACAGAGGGGTCTTCAGACTGTGCCAGTCACGGCAGAACACGTTTGCAGACGTGGGGCATAACTTAGTTGCTGCTGGATACACCTCCTGGTGCTATGGACCTGAGTCAGTGGAAGGAATTCGATTGCACTTATCAAAACAATTATGCTTATAATTAGTTCTGCAATTCTCTAGAAGCCACACTAATTATTAAATTAGTTTACGGCTTTGACATTTTTATCTGCACATGTCCTTGTCAGTCTTTGCACTATGGAACCTGCTCAAATCAGTGCCACGAGAGCAGAGCCAGGCCACCACGCAGCCAGGGGCGGGCTCCCCCCACCCAGCCTGGGCTGGACCCCCGAGGTGAGACAAAGGTCCCCCGTGGGGTGAACCCAGGCTCCTCCATAGGATGAACCCCCCCAGGCTCACTCACCGGGTGCACGTCAAGGAAGAGCTCGTGCTCGTCCTTGCTGGGGTGGAGGCCTTCGACGGCGTCCACCAGGGCTGGGTCAGCGTTGTAGAAGTGAGGATGGGAAATGAACATCGGTGCGTCTAGACGGGAGCAAAGACACCTTGAGCTCATTCAAGCCGTCTGAGAACTTCTGTTGAGTTTTTTTAAGCCATTACAGCATTTGTTCCGAACAGGCTTTTATACTTTTTCTCCTCCCAACCACAAAGCTCCTTCCCTCCCCTCCCTGCAGCATATTCGCTCTGGAAGGGTTACAAACCAGTGTTTAAGCCATGCTCTGCCCCCACGCACCACCCAACGCCATGGCAACTTGCTGTACCCAGACACAGGTTAGGACACGAAGTCTGAATTCTCCCTCCTGCATGACCTGCACTCAGCATCTAAAGTAAACATTTAATTTAGCAGTTACACAGCCTGCCTCTTCCTAGCCTTGCTCCCCTGCCTGCTCCCTCCCCAGCACAGGGAACATAACGCTCCCACCATATCCCTAAGCATTCCCAAAACACCAGGCTTTCACAGGGCTGTGGACCAACAGGGCTTCAGCACAAGGATTTCCCCTCCTTTCCCTCCTTGCTGAGAAGCCTGTGGGAGTGCAAGCAAGAACACTGCACACACAGACCCCGAGGCAGTGCCTTTTAGCAACTCAGCAGATAGCAGAGCCGATTTTCCTGACAGCCAAGCTCATATATCACGGCCCTACAGTTCATTTTTGACACGGCAGGGAGGGTCCTGACAGAAAGGGACATACTTAGCCTACAGGAACTGATGTTCTGGATGCCGGACTGCATGCAGGGGCAGAAGCCTTCGTTGGGTGCATAGTCCGTGCCATTGGCAAAGAGAGTTTTCGGTGCCACAAAGCGATAGGTGGGCACACCCTTGAACTTCCCAGACTGCTTGTACACCAGTGTCATGGATCTGGAAGGGTTTCAGTGGAGAAGGATCAGGATTAGCCAACAAGGTTCCCAGCCCAGAACCAGAGCTCTTATCTTTGCTGGATAAGATGCAGTTGCAAAGTAACTTAGACTTTGAGATCAAGATAAACACTCAGAGTAGTGCTTTGGATGGAAAATGAGTATTTAAGCCTTTTGCTTTCCATGTTTTAAGCACAGATAAAGGGCTGGTCAGGACTAGTTATGGAGAAAAACCACAGGCTTAGCAGTCTATTTGCAGTATCCAGAGGAGATATGATTGAGGGCATGCAGTAACCCCCAGGGCTGCTCTCCAAGAGATAACACTCTCTTTGTGCAAGCTTTGGCTCCTAGGTCAAAGTGCTCTGTCACAGAGGATGGACATCAGCTAAACCTCTTTTGCAGCACAACCCCAGCACACAGGCTGTCAGAGGAGTGGAAAATTTCACCTTATGAGCTATATTGCACAGCAAGATATTTCTCCTGATACAACAAGCTATCAATGTTATGCTGCATTATTGCTACCAGCTGGCCAGGACAGATGCAAGTTTCCAGGAAGGAAGTTTGCTTCCCTCACATGAGACTTGCAGGGATGCAGACAGCCTGGGCAAACCAAGGGCGATGCTTATCCGTACAGCTGCTTTCTAGCACCAGGACCAAGGATGGAGGATCTGGGGCACGTTCAGCAGTTACATGCATGCCTCTTGGTTGTGCTCACCTTCCAGCAGAGAGGCAGAAGCTGCTGCAGCACAACCGCAGGATAAAGCCTTGCCTACCTTGAGGGACATCCAGGCAGCTGCATCTCAACATCAGCTGCACTTATCATGCAAACGGCACAGGAGATGAGCCATCCCATGCCATTCCCTGCAGCAAGGCAGATATGCTTTTAGTCTAAGAGCTGATGTGACTCCTTTCTAGCCAGCTGGGCTAGCAGAGGGGCTGAGATCTGGAGAGAACAGACAGCAATGCCTGGTGAAGAGGCAAAGCCTCTTCCTCCACAGCACTGTCCTGTGGGAACTGCCTGCACTGACAAGAAACCAAGCTTGGTTTCCTCCACTTCAGTTTACACCTTGTCTGGAAACATGATCTGTTCCCTAGAAGATTTCTGTAGTCTGACAGAAACAGGTACATGAATTTGATTGACAGATGTGTATCTGATCACTGGTAAACTTCTCTAAGTCCTTGGCTCCAGATCACTGGTATTTGCTGATGTCCCTTGTGTAGAGGAATTCCTGCACTAATACCTGGTTCAGCTGACTTTGCTTGTTCTGCTGAAGAGCTCTTTGTTCTCTATTCAACACGAGCACTGGCTTGTTTTCACAGCACTGTCTATAAAGCCTGAATTAACATTATCTCCCCCAAGCTGGGGAGAGGTTTTAGTACCATGCCTGCCTGCTGGCCTCAGGGAGTTTCCACACAGGGTACTTTAATCCCCATGCGATCAGCTAAGGTTAGGCTATCCTATGCAGGACAGACATGCACAGAAGTGCATGAACTAGGCAGTAAAAAAAAGCAGCAGCCTGGAAATGATGGCACAAGCACCACCCGACATTATTTCTGCAAGTATTTGGTCAGCTGAAATAGTTCCGCAAATGGTTAAGGCTGCATTTCCTTATGACAACTCCTACTTCTCCCTCTCAACTCCCCCATCTTATCTGGACTGGTTATTTTTCTACTGATTCAACATGGGCCAGTTAAGACTTCTCCAGTGACCTGGAAGGTATTTATGAATACCGTAAGACGCTGCTAATTAGACAACAGCACTGTTTGCACAGCTCTGATACCGCAGGACTGAACTGCGGCCGAACTTTGGCTACAGAAACTCATCCCGAGCCCTCTGTGTCACTGCACGGGTGCCCTGGGTGCACTGGACAAGCGCTGCATCTCCTGCACAAGGACAAGCTGGCAGCCATGGCCTCACCTGCAGGCGTCGGGGCTGTAGAACTCCAATGACGTTGGGGACATGAACGGTGGCCACATCTCCCCCGAGGTCCCGTTGATCATGTTGCACTGGCTGCTCCCCCAGTAGTCCACCTGCGGGACAGACACAGAGAGAGGAGGTCAGAAGGACAAGCTTGCTGCAGAGTTGGCTTCCACCCCTGCGGGGGACATCCACCACTCCACACTGCTTCCAGAGGAGCTTGGGATGGCAACACTAAGAGCTTCAAAGATCTTTCCCATTCAAACATCGGCCCAATTAATGCAAAACCAGGACAAGATCCTCCTGCCCCAAGCACTCTCACAGTGTTCATCTGTAGATTCAGTTGATTTTAATTAGGAGTGGAATTCCACATGGGAAGAATAAGCACCCCTTTAACAAGGGTATTTAAATAACATCATAAACACAGGCCGCAGGAGCCTTCAACTTCAACCACTAGAAGCAACCAGCTCCATCAGCATTTCAAGGGAGTCCAAGTGATACTGATGAACTCAACGCTTCGTGACAAGCCTCACGGCATATGGCATATGGCTGCCTTCTGGCAACTGGACTGAAGTTAAAGTCCCACAGCAACTTGCCTTCAAATCCGTAACTTAGAGATACAACAGCACTGAGAGCTTTCAGTTCATCTTGCTTTAGATCAGGCATTGCCCCTGTACTGGGGGTTTGCTGCCCGACACTTACCTCCTTTAGTCCATTCCATGAATCCACCATGTGGACTTTACTGATGTCCTTCATGCCGGTGTTCACCGTGAACAGTCCCGAATCAGAGTTGTTAAGCTGCAGAGAGAAGAAACCAACTTTTAATCCATGACATGTAGCAAGACTGCAATATGTTAATGACTTGACATGCTTCCTTAGCTCTCGGAATACTTCACACTGGAAGCTACTGAACTTTTACTTATTTCATTCACCAGTGACAGCTTCCAACGCACACACTTCTGCTGGAAGGGAGAATCAAGGCAGCCTCACACAACCGCTATCAGCTCAGCCTTACACAACCACCACCAGCTACACACAGCTACTCTGAACGGTTTGTGAGGGGGACAGCCCAGACACTCAATCCAAAGACCAATATTGCTGTGATTTCAGTGTTCCCAAGCGACAGTTTACTCACCTCTATAAATAAGCCAAATTTCCCCTTGAAAGGGATCAGGCCAGGAACAAACGCATTTACTGTGTCTATAAGAGAGTCTTCATACCCCCACATGATCTCCCCCACTGTCCGGTTCATGAACGCCTCCTGTTTCAGGCCAGCCAGGGCTCCACTCAGCAAAAGCTTCATAAAGTTTGGCAGGTTCTCCATCATCACAGCTGCCCCCTGGGAAAGCAAACAAACCTCTGAGACAACAGCCCCATCATTACCAAAGAGGTAGCGATGCATCTTTGGTGCTCAGCAAGGTCCTCTGCTGCACCAATCTCCATTCCTGAAGAAATCCTTTGGACAAACCGAGGTTCACCATTTATTCCCACTTTGGGAAGAAAGCAGTTGAGGGCTTGTAGGCTTCATCTCCCCAAAGGACACTCAGACAAGGTTGCCATCCAGCTACTCTGCACACACTGCTTTTGGAAGGGTAACAGGCTAACATGACAACGAACACCCAGAAAGCAGAAAACTGCATTTTATGAGCTTAACCACTTCATGCTTTGATTATCCTTATTAAGGGCAAAAAATGCTTTGAGTCAGCATCGGGCATCATCACCCTCCCCACAAGCACAGAAGCTGGTACCCATCCTGGAGCAAGTTCTCACCATCAACAACATGTTTGGCACAACGATGTACTCCTCTTCAGTGCCGTTGGACCTGTCTGGCTCGAAGAAAAGTTGCCGGTATTCCAGAAAGGAGACAGTGTCGTTGTCATGGAATGTGATATTTGTCTTATACCTGTATTCTCTGCAAAAAGATGAGAAAGATCATTATAAGCTTCCCCCACCCAGTGCTCCTGTGGCACAAGGATGGGCTGCACAGGCCTGGGCTTGCTTCTGAAGAGCAGAGGAGACTGAACCCAAACAAGAAGCCATGGGACAGCAGGGACTGGGGAACAGGCAGTGCCAACCTCACGTCCCAAGCAGGGTTAGTGTCTAGCAGGAGGAGATAGCAGCCTGGGTGTGAGGCACCCCGACAGATGGGATCCTGTAGCAATTTGCTAACTCCAAGTGTTTCTTTCCAGCTGACAAGCAACATAACACAAAAACACAAATTCACAATGTAGCTTCGCCTATGGGCATTGAAAAGCTTGGTTCTATCACAGACACACCCAGGTAAGCTAACCTGCACCAAGCCCCACCCCAAAACCACTCCTAAAACAAGAGAAGACCAAAAACAGGATGGCACAAGCCCCATGAATGAGCCCACATGGATTTGCCCCACAGCTCCCTGATGAGCTTTCCAGGCTCAGTGCAGCTCAACCCTCCACGCAGCATCACAGCTCTCCTGCTCCCCAGGGCTTGGGGTCGTGCACAGCGCCCAGCGCCGCTCCGTGCCACGGGGGCAGCCCAGTCCTATGGGGGCTGCAATGTCCCACAGCAGCACCAGCTTGTCCCCAGCATCGCGAGCCTGTTGCAGCTCCTTAGGAAGCTGAAGCTCAACCATCATCCTTCATTGTGGAGCCCCTGTTTTACAGCCCACACTGGGAAAGGGCGCTAATCTTGCTCAGAGGCAACACAAGAACACTAATAAGCTTTGCCCCTTTGTTTATTCTTATTTATGATAAGTGAAGCCTTTCCCCCAAGCCAAGTGACTGACGTGGTCACGACATACAGAACCCACATGGATTTATGGCGTGACCTAGCAAGCCCAGGGGAAACAAGGGCATATACATACTGCCAGGTTTCCCCACAGCACCAAACAGCTTTGGATTAAACCAGTAATCTTCCCACATGAGCTTGCTTAGGCTGCTGACCTAACTTTGCCTACATGTGTAGGCACTGATGTGTTGAATATTGCTATTTATGGGGGAGTTCACATGCTCAACTCAGCATCAACCATCACTTCACATTTTGGGTCCGGAGAAGCATCTGGGGCTTCAGTCACCATCCTCAGCCATGGCAAACAGCCCCAGCCCTGCTGTAGGCAGGCACAAGCAAGTCCATACTGGTTCTCATCACCAGAGCATTAATTTAAGGCAGATTCTGGGTCTCACTTTAGAAAAGAGGTCTGAGGCCAATCCATGAATTTTGATATTGAGGTGACTCCAGCTCTGGAGTTGGACTCTCAAACGCACAGTGAAAATGAAACACCTCTCACACCTAAGGTTGGACCACATCAGCTCGGGCCTGGCTGCCAAAAAGATCCCAGCATGGGAGCGAGCTCCACAACTCAAAGCACAGAGCAGCCTTATCAGCCCAGCAGCCAGAGGCCCTACTTGTGGCTCTAGCAAAATCAAAGCAATTAGAGCACATTTGGGTCGCTTTAAAATCCTACGCCCCTGGCCTCGCACCAAGTCTGCTAATGCTGTGTCCTCCTGCCAGAGGAGTCAGCCAGAAGCCTGGCAAGCAGCACGGTGGCCAGGCTCACATCCTAGCTGGACCACAAGCGGTACCTGACCTGTAAACATAAGGTCCACGTTGGTTCACCACTGGCTTCGCTCCCCGGAGGATCTCCTTGGGGTTCAGCACTTCGAAGAAGTACACCGACATGTAGAAAGGCACGGGAATGTCTTTCCACATGTTGAAGGACATGCTGCTGGGGTTGATCCTGACGTTCTGCAAGGAAAACAGAATAAAATTAAGAGTAAGAAGACAACTCTTGGGCTTTGTTCAGCAGCTGAGCGCATCCACCCCCAGCTCCACATCGGGCCCAGCCGCAGGCAGCAGATCCAGCAGGGGCTCTCCAGATGATCCAGGCACATTACGCAGACTGAAAGCAAGCCAGGTCTAAATCGAGAACTCTTATGTATCAAAGCATCAAGTTCACGCCACAGGATGTCTGTAGGCTTATTTATTCAGACTCAACTTTCCAGATCCTACCCACAGGGTTTTGGAGCTGCTTTGATGTGCTGGAGGCTTGCATGGAACTAGATAACCCAGCACTGAATTATTCACAGCTCCACACGTTTCATTTGCCTGGCACAAACAACCCTGTCCCAAAGGCCTCCGCTCATCTGCCACCTTTGGCAGCTGCAACGCATCCAGAAGTGGATGAGGGCTGGCAGCAGTGGCACACCCACATGTAAAACTGCTTGGGTACCTGCAGGGATGTCCCAAAAAGCAGGCAGAGCACGGGGATGGCGAGCCAGCTGTGTCCCGACAGCGCCATGCAGGACACCTTTGCCTCCTCGCAGCTGCCATCCTGCGGTGACTCACGGCTGGTCATGAGGCAGGGGGGTCAAAGGCAATGCACAATCGTGGTTTCCATATCACGGGCCCGTTTGCTGGGAAATGCTGGCCAGAGCTCAACCATGACTTAAACCCTCCCCATCCAGGGGCTGACAGCTGGGCACATCTGTACACTCCTCCCTGCCTTACGGACAAGAGCCTGTTCGTTCTTTAACGTGCTTTATTTTGGGCGTGTTCCACCGTAATCTGCTTTCTTCTGCAAGTGCAAGCCCTCGCCATGGTTAAATAACTCAGCCAGTTTACAGGAGCAGGTTTGATCCACTAATTGAAGGCTTTATCCTGCTGCAGCTCAGCAGCCCCACAGCAGCTCTCCTGCCCTGCAGCAGCTCGAGCTGACCGTTGTTGCCACAGGGGGTTGAGAAGGAAAGCTGTCGGAGGCTTCTCATCTTTTTTTAGCCATTTCATGGCAAGGCTGTGCCAGCAGCAAGGCTTTGCAAGCCCCTCGCTCGAGCCCAGATCCTCAAACCTAAGCAGACATCTCCACAGTGTGGTATAACCCACCCAGCAAACCCTTCCCACCTCAACACCCCTGCTGCTGGCTGACAGCCTCAAGGATTTCATGGTAAAAAGAGCAGTCAGAGGATAGGATTTTATTTACCCTGCTTTATAATCCCTACTCCTGAGTTTTCAGTAGTCTGAACAGCAACATCTGCTTTCCTTTACTTGCTTATTCTGTATCGCACTCCTGGGATCCCCCACTGCATATGCATTTATTTAATACATACACAGTCAGATGGAGCTGCATCCCAGCTCCCCGCATCCCCTATTGCATATGCATTTATTTAATACATACACAGCCAGATGAAGCTGCATCCCAGCTCCCTTGCTGCCTTTCTCAGTCCTCTCCCACCCAGACACAGCAGCTCAAGGTACCCCACAGGTGCCGCTAAGCAAGACCTACTTAACAGGGCAGCCTTAATATTAAGCTATTGCAGGTCAAACCAAGCATGGTCATATGTCTGAAATAAAAACAGGCTGTTTTTTCTCTTAGATGGGTTACAAACTGTCACTGAGAAGTCTGGCTCCTCCTGACCACGCTGCTCTGTTCCTGAGGAACCAAAAGGAGCTGGGGCTACTGCTCATCTCCTCCAGGACCAGACCAGCAGCAGCTCCATCAGCACTGCCCAAATCCTGCTTAGTGAAACGGAGCTGAGGTTTCCCCTTCAGATGGAGAGGAGCAGTCACACTGTGTGCAAGCACAACCTCAGTGCCAGCCCCCATCTCCACATCCTCCCACCACCACCCTCATCACCCTGCTAAAACACAATGGCAGCGCTGTCGGTTTTTGGCTGGGACAGCACAAGAAGTTACAGGTGGAGAAGAAGGGGTGAGTGGCAGGGGGACGAGTTGAAGCAGCCTCATTGTGTTAAAGCCTCTATCTTGGGCAGGTTCATGGCACTCCAGAAATGCAACAAATTGCCCCAGGTTTTACAGGGGAGCCCGGCCAACACCAGGACAGCAGCTGGCACAGATGCTGCTTCTGGAAGTGGGACAAGAGCTGTGCTCCGAGTCCCCCTACAGACTCTACTCAAAGATATCCCCAAAACCTCAACCTTTCTCACACCTAAGTGCTCTTCCATCAGGATACACCATCTTGACCTTCCATGCAGATCCTGGCAAGCCCCTGCCACCAGCCCTTCTAGGCTCTTCCTCTGACCCACCGCTCCAAAGACCAACTCAGGAGTTTCAGCAAAGGCCTGCATATTTCTCACCACCCTAGAGATGAGATTTTGGGTTTTTTTTTCCATTTCACATTAAGCATCATAAGAACTCGGGACAATTTGGGTCATGCTGAAGATGAGGACACCAAGAGTTTGAGATGAAAGGATACCCAAGAAGAAAAAAGGGTTGGTCTTGTCCTCATCTTCTGTTCTCACTGCAAGTTACAGGAACCAGCTGATCAGGTAGAAAGAATCAGGAGTGGCTAAAAAGAAGGCAAAAAGGCTTTTTGCACCAAAAATATCCCTCCTGTTCTGCAGGGGGCATTCAGCCTTTTATTTGCAAGCTCCTGATGTCCATGAACCTGGACAAAGACCAACTTTCATTGCTTAATCCACAGGACTCTGGCTCTGCCCAGCCAGCACCACTTCCACAGGATGTGTTTAATTAGAAGTTTGGTTTTGGCACACGTTAAGTACAGCTATTGGCTGTGGGGCGTTTACTCACCTCTTTCATCAGATGCACATCTCCAGGTGCTGACCTGGATAGGTGCAAGCTTGGAGAAACACCCAAGCAAGGAGCACAATTCTTCTGGGTCTGGGTAAATGTGGGAACAAGCTAATTGGTTCATTACAGCAGGATAGCTGGTGTCCTGACAGCAAGGACAGGAGCACTGGTTCCCAAGCCCCTGGGCAACAGATACTGGCCAACAACTCTACCCACAGCCCCACACCTTAACTGTGGGGATAAAAACCTCTTTGGCCTCAGGACCTCTCTCGTGGATAAGAGAGGTCTTCAGGGTTGCACCTCTCGAGGTTTTCCAGTTGAGCAGCAGAAGGTGATTTAGAGGTTGCTCCATGTAGAAGGCTCCTTCAGAGCACTCCTGCGCACTGCCTGTCCCATCTCCAGATTGGAAAGCATCTCCCCAGAGTGCCTCTGAGCCCGCACACCTATTTACAAAAGGAACACTGCAGGTGAAGGCAGAGGGGATGGGAGGAAGGGGCAACGCTCAGCCCTGCACCACCAGCAAACTCCAGCTATGCCAAAACCCCTCTGCTCACCAGGGATGTGAGCCCGTTCAGTCACAGCACGCTTGCAGCCACGGGTGGAAGATCCCAAGCCTGGATGGTGAAAGCTCCCTCACCCACGCTGAGGCTGCCCAGGGCGATGCTAAAGCAGAGCCCTCAGTGCTGAGCGGGCTCACACCCATGGGTAACACCAACCAGGGAGAACCCATCCAGCCCACACCCCACCACAACGGGCTGGAAGGGACCTTTAAAGCTCACTCAGGCCAACCCCTGCCACGGGTGACACCATCACCTCCGCACCGCATCCTGCACGCACACCAGCACCACACCAAGCCCCCAGCACCAGACGTGCACCCCACACACCCCTCCAAACCCCCCC
>NW_010208370.1:0-1436 GCF_000695765.1 Mesitornis unicolor | reverse complement strand
TCTTCTGACATCCTATTAAAATAGCACAAAATCCCTGTACCATGAGTTCCTCTTGTGTGAAAAAGACGCAGACTTATTTAATTTAGTCGTTGAGGAAGGAAAGGAATAATAAAAAAAGGCTTTTAGATATATTTTCTTCTGACATCCTATTAAAATAGCACAAAAAAATTCCTGTACCATGAGATCCTCTTGTGTTGGGTCACCCAAGGTGTCCCCGATGGATCCGGCTCCTCCAAGGTTGACATCCCCATGGTTTCTGGCTTGCTGTAATAACTTGCTAAGAGTAGAAATACTTACCATAAAAATACCATCATTAAAGTTTCTGTTTAATGTGGGTGTTTGGAAAATTGCTGTAATTTTTCAAGATGAGCTCTGTAATTATACAAGCTTAATTTAATTCTTTGGGTATTTTTTTTTTTAAATATTATTTAACATTTTCATGGCTTTTATTCTTAAGAAAGGGGAAAAATTTCTTGTCCCTCGCCAGGAGCTCTGCTTTTGGGACCCAGAACCACTTGAAGGTGTCACCTCCAATGGGTCCTGTCCCACCACGGGATTCAGTATTTGCTGCCTTCTGACAAAACCCCAGTTGAAATCACTTAAGAGATGGTGAAATTGGGAAAAATTGAACCCAGAAATGGCAAGAATTTCCCAAAGCATTAAGGACCATATGTGCTGGGACTGCTCCGTTACACTGGGAACGCGTTGATGGATTTTTATTAATGGGTTTCCCTCTCTTTGTTCCTAGAGAAACCAAAGCACCTCTATTGTCTCTTTTTTTTCCCCCTAATTAATTGGTATAATTGGTTGAAATGAGCCATTTGGGACTGAAAACCCCTTTAGTACCCAAGTGAAATTACCAAACGGTGTTTGTCTACACAAGTGGCAGTAATTTCAATTGAAATGCTTGCTCCTTGCCTTTATTTGTACTGCAGCAAGTGATTGTGTGTGTGCTTTTTGTGAGGATTTCCGCAGGTTTTTGTATTTCATGTCTCTTAGTTTCTCTACAGCAAGCCAGAAACCATCATACTTCTGTGCTTTTATATATATATATGTCAATTAAATATTTATCTGTGTATAATATCCATCTATTATCTTTCTATACATAATGTTCATCTATTATCTCTCTCTAGATAATATCTTTCCATCTATTATCTCTCTCTCTATATATATATAATATCCATTCATCCTTTATATCTCTCTCTATAGTATCTATCTCTCTATATAATATCAATCTATTAGATATCTATATATATAATATCCATCTCTCTATTAGGTATTTCTCTATATCTGTATAATATCCATCTATTAGATATCTCTATATATCTGTATATAAAATATCCTTCTTTATTAGATATCTCTATCTCTCTGTATATAATAACGATCTCTTTTAGAGATTTCTATCTCTGTATATATAATATCCATCTCTATTAGAT
>NW_010208369.1:0-5166 GCF_000695765.1 Mesitornis unicolor | reverse complement strand
TAATATATACTATATATTATGAATTATATAAATTTTATAATAATAGAAATAAAATAGAATAATATTATCAATATAACGTAATATGATTTAATTACTGATCTTCCCCTCTAATAAAAAAATAAGTCAGCCCTCCAAGAAATTACTCACTTGAGTATGAATTACGTCTGGAGACAGTGTCTTATTAAGCTGTGGATACATTTCCAGTCTGATGTTTAAAACACCAACAGAAACCTTTGATTCTGTACCTTTGAACCAAAATAAATTCTGATCAGTACTCTAAAATTCAATTTACTTAGGACATTTCAGCCAGACAGGAGCAAATAATTAAAATGTGAGCTATATAATCACAAAAAATAACTAGACTTCTTTAAATACATGCAAAATAAGCATCTTAATTTAAATTTCAAACTCAAATGAAGCTGTAAGAAAGTATCATCTGTCCAAAAAAGCAGACATCTAGATCTGAGATAGTTGTCCAAGGCCCCCTTTGCAGCCAGTACCAGAATGTAAGAGATGAATGGCATCCTAGAAATGTCTAGAATAGGCATCTAAAATAGAGAAGGAGTGTCACACACTGTAAAAGTGCCTATTTCTACTGGTTACACAGGTAGCTCAAATTTAAGTAGAGTAAGTGAAGTTCATCTTCTGCCAGATACAGTTTATTATGAAGTGCCATACAAATAGATTTTTTTAAAAAAGTAAAAAACACACAAAACAACAAACAAATGAACCACAAAAGCTCACAGACTTGATGTTGTTGCATAATGCTGAAAATTTAGATTTACACAGAGAACAAGAAGCATTACAAGACAATAAAGAGATGGGATTGTAAGCAACACAAGCAACAGGAGCCTCACATAGTGGTTTGCCTATTTATCTGAGACCGCAGCATGCTTCAATGCTCTTGATGCATTCGGTACAATGACAAGACTTTAGAAGAGGAGAAAAAGCACTGCATTTACTGGATTGAGACTTCATTACTTGTAAAATAGCTAATGAAAACTAGATTTACCTCCTCCCATCACCCATCTGAGTAGTAAACTCATTTGTTAGCATTTCCAAATCATTATAAATAAAAAGCTCTCCCTTTGAGAGACTATGCAAACCTGTATTGCTTACTAAAGTTTTGCCAATGTCAGCATTTTCAGAAGGAAATGTTGCTAACAAACATATTAGCATATAAGCTCATTAGATTTGTATTCACTGGATAAAACACTGCACCAAACAACCCCCCAAAAAGCAGCCAATAGTGACAACAATCAGGAATAATTTATGTAGTATATCCAATCTTCAAAACACTTTGAAGGTATAATTTCATCTCTTTTGAAACTAACAAGAACTGCTCACCTACCTAACAGGTAGAGAAACTGTGATACAAGACTACTCAAATGACTCAGCAGCTACTACTTGACCAAACTCCGGGACAGCAAGCCTAGTGAGTCATGACAGAGCAAGTCCTAGATCTAGTCTTTACCCACCAAATCATCATATCCTAAAAACTTAGGTTGGAATTCCTGAAAAAGGGAGTGGGGACAAGCAACAGACAAAAATACACAAATACACTAACTGCTAAGCACCTAAACAGTGCTGCTCAACCCTTCTGTGAGGCAATACTCTTCCAGCTACTGGAATAAATGGCAGCACAGCAGAGATAATTTCCTCCAGCAGTTGCTAATTTCTTATGAAAGGGACACAAGGTAGATTTTACTCTTCAGTGCAAGAGTCCGATATATTCCTGGAGATGAACTGGTTGCTTTTTGTTTGTTTTGGATAACTTATCCAGCTTTTACTGAAAATCAATAGTGGGAGTTCCCAGACATGAGGGCCATTATTACACAAGATCTGGAATATACATTTTTAGTATTTTGGTAACAGAAAAATCTGATCATTCGTCTTCTACACATTTTCTAAGGATACCTCATAATAAGTTCTGAATTGAACTAAAATTAAACTACATCATAAATACGGCTTTAAGCTTATAAAATATGGGGTACTGAGCTTGCTTAAGCCATCATTATAGCACTATTATTTATCCTTACCTACACCCAGGAGTTCAACAGCAACATTTGTTACGCCATTCTCTGCAGCCAAGACAGATCGCCACTCAAAGAAGTACGATGCTACAAGTGTTGTCTCACCAAAGGTGTCTGTTTTGATCAGAACCATGTGCACTGGATCACATATGGATAACATAGTGGTTGCATCCACCATTTTACTTCCATCACCTGCCATTATTAAACCAAGGTAAGATAGCAACAAGATTAACATTAAGTCCTACTCAAAATTAGAAGTACGTATTTACATTCATTGCATACATTGCATTTTAGGAAAAATCTTAATCCATCTTAAAATCAAAGTCAATTTAGGACAGAGATACAGTAAGATTACAGTGGATTTACTGAGGAGGTAAAAAGATTCCTATCGTTGAGTATTCCCATGTAACTGGTTCAACTGCACAAAAATTAAAATGGAATTAGCATTTAAGAAAATAAAGACTATTAAAGCACCATTAAGTATAAGTAATTGAAAACTATTAGTAAGCTGCATCAGGTCAACTCACTATACATCAGTATTTAGGAAGCAATTTCTTCTGTAGTCAAGCCTGACCCTATGATACAAGCGGCACAATTAACAAAACCTGGTTTTCTTTGACTCTGTGGTATGTGAGTCCCTTCCCCAAGTCCAACAGCAATAACTCTGGCTTTCTCTCTGTTTCCTGATGTTACATAAGCTATGCCGGATATCTACAAGAGTCAGACAATACCCAGAAATCTTTCATGACTTATTTAGCTCCTATCATGTTCCCTGGCTACCAACAAAAGAATGACAACACAGACTGTGGATGACTGACTTTTCCGAGGCAGGGGTTTGCCAGCTGGGAGGCAAACTGAACTCACACTGAAGTTTTCCCTTTCATGTGACAACAAATCACATTTCCCCTCTTCACTCATCAGCACAAAATTCACTAAAATCATGGCTGCTTTAGTATCTCTTTACAGTCTCTGACACTATCGTCTCCCTGTCAATTATGGATAAAGTTGGTTGAATTCAAATGTTGTTTTAGAACAGAAAAGAAGGAAGAGGCAAGAGTACAGAAAGATCCACAAGTGGCATAAGCTAATAAAGTGACCAGTTTCCTCAGGAAAACATGATGAAAAATAGGAAAGCTTTAAGCCCACAATATTCCTTACCTAGGCTATCCTTGTGCACTTCAAGTAAAAAGCCATCATGAAAATCTGGCTCGCAGGCACAGGGTACAGGTTTAGAACGAAAGCGTTGATTTCGAAAATGTAAACACAACGTGAAGGTAGAACAGATTTGGCCAGGCAGAGGCTCCGGTTCCTGAAGATGTTCCAGAAAAGCTTTTCCACCCAAAACCTGAAGGTAAAGATACCTCCGTGTTGGGTCAATGTTAGCTGTAAAGCGTAGCAATAAAAATGAAGAGACTACAAACGGATCTTAAGCAGCATGTTAAATATCAGCTAACTAACAGGAGCCTAGACAAAAAAGAAGCTTTTTTGAAACAAGTGCTTAGGAGAAAGTGATTTTAAAATGTATGGAAGATCTCTTAATGTAAAATAAGTGGGTTTTTTTAAAATTCAAATTTTATGCAACACTAATTTCTGCTGCTTACATGAATTAACTTCCTGCAGAAAAGGAGAAACATCCACCTTTATGCCAGTTCATACTGAATTACTGAGTTCAAAAATCACAGACTTCAAATTTCTCGCAAAACTATGATCCAAATATTAAAATAAGCAAGTAACATACTTTTTTTCAAAACTGGTGGCTCTCTGTCAACAAAATGTGTTGATGGTTTTGAAGCTGAAGTCCTCTCCTTTTCATTCACATCCTGGAATTACAATTAAGACTTTTTAAGGTGTCAAGGGATGCAACACTGATCTTTCTGCAGTCTTCCACAATTAAAGAATCCTCTGTTTCACCTGAATGCCATTCCTCAGGTATGCTCAAGCTGTACTTGAGATGTAATGAAACTGAACAAATACTTTCAATATCGAACTATCATTAAACTAATTTTAGCGTATGCATTAAGCTGTTCTGCTCCTCTTCTGTCACAAATCAGTAAAGCCATTACAAACCTTTAGAAGCAGCAAATTTTCACTTTGTCAAAGCACCAGGTCAGTAAGAAGAATAAGGCAAAGTATTTCCACTTTTCCAAAGCTACTTACAGGGACAAATTTGAGTTCCTTCATGACATCATCAATGATTCCTCGTTGTCTCAAGGCTTTTATCAGATCTTCTGTGGACAACTGCTGATGCTCAGGTGCTAACTCTTCACGTATAGTCTCAGCAAGAACTTCTCTTATCCTGCCATGGACATCCATCTGAAAGAAAATTCACTTTATGCTGGAAATAGCAGCTCTCTATATGGTAGCAGCTATGACTTATACAGTCACTCTGTAAGACTAAAGATAGTCTAAGAACACAGAAATAACTGCACCAAAATATGAATCCTTTCAGAACTAATCAAATGAGTCACTATCTCACCAATGCAGCTCTACCAGTTAAAAAAGATCATAAGCACACCAAACCTGAGCATTTTCACTGCTCTTGACAGCATCCCCTGCCCTGAACTTCTCTCCTTACAAAAGGTCTGCAAATCCATCAGTCACAAAATGGTCACTGTTTTGTCTTCCTCAAAACTCAAACTTAGGAAAGTAGTTTCTTATTTTTAAGGGAAAAAGTACACCTTTATACACTTGTAGGTAAGGCACAAAAGTAGCAAATCTCCGTTGCAAGCTTCCCCTACACTCCAAGGGAAGCCTGAGCACTTCTGTCCTCAGCTGTGAAACTGCATGGAGTTGTAAAGCTGCTTCTCATACAGGAAGGATGTTAAGGCCGCAGCCACTTGAAATACTTAGCGAGATTAATTACAACGTCTGTATTTATTTCCTTGTCAGTTCAAGACTCGGCCCAAGAACCTCGCTCAAAAAGCATCAAGGAAAAAACCAAACCACCACACAAAAAAGTCTCTGGGCGCTGACCCCGCCGCTCAGTCCGTAAGAGCCTCGGGCCTCGCCCCCGCCGACATCGCTGCTGTCCCCTCCCTGCCCTGAACGGGGCAGCGATACAGCCAGAGAGCAGAGGGGGCCTCAGCTCCATCCCTCCGTGGCGCAGGCAAGGGGGATGAGAGCAAGAAGGGCC
>NW_010208368.1:329-3670 GCF_000695765.1 Mesitornis unicolor | reverse complement strand
TCCAGTCCAAACAGGACCAGATATTAGAAACGTGCTCTACACTGCAATCGGAAATAATCGTCCTACCTGGAGCCTTTGGCAGAAAGCACCAGGGGAGACTCGAGGTTTATTTGTATATATTTCATTATTTTCCTATTTATATTATTTTCCTGTAGTATTATTGTTTCATTAAATCTATTAGTTTTCTTTTCCAACCCTTAAGACTCTCTCCCTTATTCTCTTTCTCTTCCCCTTCTGGGGAGAGGAGAGGGGTTAATAGAGAGGGGTTAATAGTCCAGCATTTATGGGCCAGTCAATCCCTAATCCATGACAGGGGGGGAAGAGACACTTGGTAAATTTTCCCATTCACCTTCTTCAAAAATTTCAACTCAGAATCACTAGAAATGCCTTTTGCTGCACTTAAAAAATATTTTTGGCTACTAATAATACTCAGGAAACTAATTCTGTTGAGTGTTATTTTTTATCCAATCAAATAGCTGCCTAACTTAATTAAATTAAATTCTTAATTTGTCCACCAGCTGTGAGAGCACTCTGCTCTCTGTTTTCTGGCTGTAAGAGTTCACCAGGTGAGCAGTCTCCAAATATGGTGTCTTAATCAGAGCCCTTTCTAAAGTACTTTCTGTGCAAGCTGTAGGTGAAGTTGCTTTTTAGTTAATGCATCTAGAAAAGAAGTGAGGCAAGGACACATGTTTCAAAGTTCTGTAATTACTAAAACTCAAGACAAGGATGCAAATTTTGCACCAGTACTCCTTTACCCAAATAGAAAATACAAGAAAAAAAGAACCTACACAGCATTTAATACCCTGTCAGGGAAAGGAGGATCACACTGGAAAAGTAGTTAGTACCCCCACAGCATTCATTATGAGTTTAATCTCTGTGCCTATTACTCTTTCATTAGCTTTTCAGAAGCATTCTGGTGTTTTGTTCCTGCATACTTACACTGACATTATACTGAATTGCTAATACTACATCAGTACAGATGGACAAGACCTCTACAAGACAGGACCATCAGCTGGTAGAGCACAAAGGGAAAAAAACATTGCCATTTGGGTACTGGCACTAAAACACTACTTCATACTTCTTTTTAAAAGTACTATAAACACTATGCCATGCAGGATTTCTTAGTTGATACATTACTGGGTACATTTCCCTTCAGTTTACAGGGGAAGGGCCTCTTTCTCTCCAAACTGCTTCTAGGTTTCTTTTGTTATGAGTCACCATGATGAGGGACTTTGAGGTACAAGAGTAAGGAGCACTGAACCTTGAAAAACCAGGCTCTGAAAAAGAGAAGTGAAACAGCGAATATGAGGAACACTGTAACCTACCATAACACCAATGAAAAACAAGTACACAAGATTGCTTATGCCATGTTAATTCATAGATTTAATCAACAAATAAAAATGAAATGCATGCTTACGTAGATAATTTTGTAAAATCCACAACCGTAAATTTCAATCCACCTCCATACATAAAATTAAACCTTTGATAGTGAATTTCAGAAGCAGGCAACGTATTAAGCTTTATGTGGTGCCTATTCTTTGTTGAAATGCAGAACTTCAATGAGTCTCTCATGGCTCAAACCCAACATACCTAATTTCTATTCAATACACAGTAAAATTTAGGTTGCTTGAAAGCTACAAAGTCCTGTTTCATTACAGTCTGTGTCACATTTAACTAGACTTAGTATTTTTATAGCTGAAGAGGAAATCACAGATTGTGCTCACTGAAATGAGAGGTGTAAAACTAGTCTGATTCACAAAGGCAACCCAGAGGCTTCCTTATAGTTACACTACTGTATTACTACTACCCAGATGCCTGAGACAGAACTTGAGGCACCACTGTGGTATGCACTGCCCAGCAGTAGTCATGAAATTTAATAATAATCTCCAACAGACAAGACAGGAGAAAACAACACACAAGCAGAGTGACTCACCGAGAGTCATGCAGCACCTCAGTAGAACAGAAGAAATTAACCTCTTCTGACTCCTAAAGCCTCAAACACTGACTAGGTCATGTCTGAAATTTTAAAAGGTGTTTTCCATACTAGTACATCTAGTACTAGTACATTTTTGGCTCCACTTAAGACTTGGCCCCAATAACATCTGAAAAATAATTTTATGAACTAGTTGCCTTGCACAAACAAGTTTCTTTTAACAGCTTCAAAAATTGTTATCTCCAGTCTGATGATTGTTCTCTCATTTTTCTTTATTATTAGGAACAGGTAACTATACTGATGCCACCTACATCTGCAAAATCATTCACAGAATAGGAAGTGGGAAAACAAAGAGAAAAAGGCTTCTCCTGAATTTTTTTTCCATCTCCCCTCTCCTTCATAAAACTCTTATAAAATCAGTTCCATGTATTTATATTTAAACTCTGAATGGAGTCCTGAAACCTGTATCTCTAATTTACAACAGGATTGGACTATTTTATACAAGACAGTGACAAGCACACACTGACCAGAGATAGCTGTGATGAGAAACACTGCTCCATAAGTTTTGCAGATCTAGTGAAGACTAGAAGCAGTAAGACAAAGAAATTGTCCAAGCAGGCAGGGATCAAGTTAGGAAAGCTAAAACCCTGATAGAATTAAATCTGTCCAGGGATGTCAAGGACAACAAGAAATGCTTCAATAGTTATGCCAGTGATAAAAGGAAGGCTAGGGAAAATGTGGGCCTTCTCCAGAATGAAACAGGAGACCTGGTTACCTGGGATATGGAGAAGGCTGAGGTACTCAATGACTTATTTCCCTCAGTCTTCACTGGCAAGGGCTCTAGCCACACTGCCCAAGTCACAGAAGGCAAAGGCAGGGACTGGGAGAATGAAGAACTGCCAATTGCAGAAGAAGATCAAGTTAAAGACCATCTAAAGAACCTGAAGGTGCAGAAGACCATGAGACCTGATGAGATGCATCCACAGGTCCTGAGAGAACTAGCGGATGAAGTTGCCAAGCTGTTATCCATCATATTTGAAAGGTTGTGGCAGTCTGGTGAAGTTCCTGGCCAACCAGAGAGGTCTCAGTTGACAAGAAGCTCATAAATGTGAGGTCCATCTATAAGAAGGGGCGGAAGGAGGACCCGGGCTACTACAGACCTGTCAGTCTGACCTCAGTGCCAGGGAAGCTTATGGAGCAGATCATCCTGAGTGTCATCACGCAGCACATGCAAGACAACAAAGCAAACAGGCTCAGTCAGCATGGGTTCAGGAAGGGCAGGTCCTGCTTGACTAATCTTATCTCCTTTTATGACAAGGTGACCTGCTTGGTGGATGAGGGAAAGACTGTGGACGTTGTCTACCTGGACTTTAGTAAGGCCTTTGACACCGTCTCCCACAGTATCCTC
>NW_010208368.1:0-244 GCF_000695765.1 Mesitornis unicolor | reverse complement strand
CAAAGAATGGTGGTGAGTGGAGTTAAATACAGCTAGCGACCAGTCACAAGTGGTACTCTACAGGGCTCAGTGTTGGGGCCTCCTACCCCGCTAGGGTGAAATCAATGTGCTCAGCTCACTCCCTGAAATGCCTGTACCCCAATGCACACAGCATGGGGAATAAACAAGAGGAGCTAGAAATCTGTGTATGGACAAGGGGTTATGATCTGGTGACAATTACAGAGACACGGTGGGACAGCTCACA
>NW_010208367.1:0-5397 GCF_000695765.1 Mesitornis unicolor | reverse complement strand
TTTTCAGTGCTAGCCACTAGATAGCACCAGAGAATCAAGATAAGTCTCAAACAGCCTGGGTTGCAGACATTGAAACAAACTCGAGCACTCCAAAACCACTGGAATCTGTGGCTGGGGTTCAGCTCTGATCGGCAGCCTAATGGAAAGGTTTCAATCAGGAGAAATTTATTGTAACTTCTGGTGTATTTAAAGTGTTTACACTGATGTATTCCCAAAATAAATTAAAAAAAAGAAACCAACATGGATGTAGCATGAACAATTACCCTACTCCAGCTCTCTATTGAAGACTACAAGCTTCAACAAAATGTGCATTAATTCCAAAATGTTTCATATTTGCCATAGCAAAAATTATTTAAATTTGAAGTAAAAATATACGTCTAAAATATCCATAGGCATATATGCTTTCCAAATTTATGCCTCTAAAAACATATCCTCAACAGAACTTATTTACAGGGAGGGTAAATAGGTCATCTGTGTCAGTTACTTACTGGAAGTTTATCCCTTTCAAAATTATTTGGCATTCTTAGCTTTCCAAGAAAAGTTTAAGGTAATGAAGAAATCATTACTGACCATCTCTGTAAGAAGCCAAGAACTGATACTTTTAATCTCTGCTATGAAAAGCAGTAAGGGTACAACTTCTATTTATTTATTTATTGATAGCCTTTCAAGAAGCTCCATATGAAGTGTTTTCTAAGGGATTAGGAAATACGTGAAAGTCTTAGGAGAAAGGCATGGGTTACTACCTGCTAGTGCTGTGCATTTTCATAGGTATTGCACTCCTCTTGAAAACCATATGCTTAGTACACGTAAGTACTTTTGATCTGCACATCAATAAATAGTTTTTCTGGCAGTCCTGAGGAATATATACAGGTATGCATGGTGCCATGCAAGGTAAGAAACTTGGTAATTTCCTCTGGAAACTGCATTCCTGACTTTGGTTTCAAAATACTGTGTAAGTGACCAGAAATTCTTCTATTGTTTATTAACAGGGTTTGGATACCCAAATGCCACATCCGATCTTGATAATCTGCCTCAAGAGGTTTTGGCAAGGATCTAAAAAGTTTGAAAGTCTTGAACTCCTAGAGTAATGTCTCCTAAACGCTTTCCTTGAAGGACAGATTAGCAGTCAGCTCAAGGCATCTGGCTCTTGTGCCTTGCTTCTGAAGTACATTAAACAGACTGATATCAAAATACACAACTGTACTGTGGCTTATTTGCTATAGACATGCTTCATCTTAGGTGCAGGGACTTCAAGGGCCGCAGCCTTGGCTGTGGTTGATAGAAGCTTGCAGGAATTCCCAGCAGGCTGGGCTGATGCGTCTGTCAACCCTTTCAGCCAGTGAGCTGTGTCTTGCAGAAATAACAGCCTGTTAAAAAGAGATGTGTGGGCTGTCTTTGAGGCTTGCTTACACTTACAGTACATCCAGAATATCATTATCTACCAGCTTTCTATAGAAATTCACCTTTTCCCATCAGTATGAGAGGCGTATGTTTTAACAAGATAAGAGATTTAACAGCACTGAAGGTTGATCACCTGTATCTCCACAATTTAAATGAAGATTTTGCAGCCCTTCATTTCCTTCCCATTCCAGTCTCTCAAACGGTGCTCGGAGGGCTGAACTTTCTCGGTGATAAGAGTCAGTTATGCTAACATAGGGCTAAGAAAGGTTTGTCAATCACACTTCCAGTCTGCTTCAGGCATCCTTTACTGGTGGACAGCTATGTGCAATTGACAGGTCTGCAAAAATGCTTATCTAGAGGACTGAAAGGTGAACCAGCACTATAGTGTAGTGCAGTGTGCAAAAATAGTGCTGCTGAAGCAAGATTAGTGACTGACACTGTACCATGAATCCCTCCAGCCCTTTTTTTGCCTTATTTATTTATTGCACATATAAAACTATAGCAAGCATGTCCAGACTACTACTATTCTTCCTTATTAAATGCAGCAGATTTTAGAGAGTTTGTTCTGTGATTTGTTTTGCTCCAAGTGCCGGTGGCAGGGAAGCTGTTTTGGTAAGTGGTTTGAAAACAAGTTCCAGCAAAACTGATCTTTATCAGATCCTGTTGAAAGGGCTGCACATACTGAATAGTGAAACAGGCCAGTTAAATTTTAATCTAGGTTACATAAAAAATTGTTCTCAAAGTGGCACATACTGACATTGTTCTCACACCCATTAACTCACTGCTGGAAAGTGAAAAGGCCAAGAGACACGTAAAACCTCTGTGTGTCTGTACATGTGTGTAAAAACAGCTTTTATGTAGGTTATGGTAGAGGCACAGAAACCTTTCTGCAGCAACTTGGCTGTAACGTTGTTTTGTTTTTTCCTCATGGGGAGGGGTGGGGGGATGGTGCCTGCAGGCTAGAAGTTACATAATTCAATAGCTCTGTTGAGGGAAGAGTCTTTGATTTGGGAACCCGGTGACAATTCACTTAGGATCTTTTTAAAGTAAATTTAGAGGAGCAGTGAGGTTGCTAGCCCACATGTGGCCTGAGCTGGGAATATTCCTAAATAAAGGCAAATAGATACAGCACATATTCTTGGGCAAAAAAACAGCATGCATTCAGCTTATTACAGGTGGTAAAATTTAGTTGAGTTGCCCACATACAAGTCTAACCAGTTGTTTTTTTTTAAATATGTGCTGTTGAATGACATTATTTGTGAAGGACCTGCAGTTACTGCAAGAGTAGAAGCAAATAAAGACACATGTGCCTAGATAAACTAAACTACCACTCTTGAGAGCTCTGGGATTGCACCGGTTTAGCCTAGGAAATATGAGAAGACAGTCTGATGTCTTAGTTCTTTTCTGGGGGGTGGATTTCTGGTAGTATTTCTCATCTGTAGTGAAACCCGAAGCAAGAATTTTTCCAAGTAAGCAACCTCTGGTCTTTAATATTAACATATTTACAATGTTTCTCTTCTAATTAATTTTTTTTTTAAAAGACACAGAGTTTTTGTAGGGAATTAAGAACAGCTTTTTTCTGTGTTGTAAAGTCATACTTGAAGATATTTTAAGATCTAAGTATAGTGTGCCAAACTCAGAGGTCATTTACATACCTGTGATGCCCGTTAATCTACCTCAGAGACCATACCTATTTACACCTGTGTAACTCAGATAATAAAATGGCCTGAGGCATTTGGTTCCCTCTTTGGTTTCAAATGCTGAGCTATTAGCATTGGATATGACTGCACTTACATGCAGGACTGCTGCTTAAATTGCCATGGAGAAATTTTTCCTTTATTTACTTTTTGCCACAGGAATTAACTATCAAAATCCCAGTAACACTGCTGTAGCTAAAAGTTTAGTCAAGTGGGTTGCAATGGCCAGCTGCTGGGTGAAGAATCAAGGCCAGGTGGGAATGATACCTGCACAAGCATCAGAAGCAACAGAATACAAAACAACCACAAGAGCGGGAAGGCCAAGCTCATTTTCCTTAACTGCTGAGTCCTTGGGAAGTAACACATCCTCCTTGTTAATTTTATTCTGTCCCCAAAGACAGCTAAGGCTATCTTCAGTGCTGTGTCTTCAATGCAGTGAAGTCTCAAAATTCTAAGTAATGCAGTCTTCATCTGTAGGGAAGGATCAGATCAGGGAAGAAATAGGGAGATGGCCCTCCATTTTGTCACAAAAGCTGTGCCTTTTGTTAAAGCTTGAGGCTAGGCTCAGGCCCTGACCCAGGAAAGCGAAACACACAAGAAAATCATATGGCTTCTTGTCCAAAATGAATTTTTGAACCCACACTTCACACATTTTAGTGGTGATGATTAAACCCAACTTCCTCTCCACTGTGGATGTGGTCTTAAACCTGCTTTAGCAAAATTCTGTGGTAATTATTTGCTTATGTACACTGCACAGCATTACTCAATTAGGAAAATGTGCTTGGCAGTAGGGAGACAGAAGCTGGAAAAGAAACCTTGTCAACAGCCCATGTGGTTCCCAAAAACGCAGGGTGAAAGTGTGTGAAAGACAGATGGTAAAATGCTGCGTATGTGGTGGTATGTGTAGTTGCTGACAACCCAGAAGTTGAGGATCAGCAAAGGTAATTCTGAAAACTTCAGGAGCCACATACCATACTATCCTGCCTCAGGAGAGGTGTAGAAGTCTTGGGATTGCCGTTCTTGTGCTTACAGTGTGCTCGAGTAAAGCATGGCTCAAAGATGCCAGGAAATTTCCTGCCTAGGAATTTCTGCTGACAACAAGGAGTCTGGGAAAATTGTGCTTTATCACTTAAGAATCACTGGGGAGATCTGCTAAGAGTGTCCTTTCTGTTTTCATTAAACAGCTAACTTTATCTTCCACACTTCTTACAGATACACCATTCAGATTTGTACATTTTGATCCCTACAGCCCAGTTAACATTTAAACAGGGACACCACCAAAATAAAACAAAACGAGGTGACTTCCATAAAGTGCAGTTACCCCAATAAACTGTCTTCAGGTTATGCTGTGGCATTCAGGTGAGATATGAGCTGAAAGCAAGCAGCAGACCGTCTGAAAGACAGCTGATGTTTAAAGCCAAGCTTAGTTCTAGAAAGAAGTAGTATATGTATTGTATGCTTTACTGATAGGCTTGTAAGCAATGTGGGAAAATAAATCTGAATTTCAGCTGGAAAGTATTGTCTCTCTGTTTGTATAATTATTGTTTATCTTCTTACTTTTCCAAAGACCTATAATTACTACTTTAGCTGATAAAACCTGTAACTAGAGTTAAGGCAACTGTAGTAAGCAGCTGCCTTTGCATTAGTGATTAAATCAAGCAGGGCTGATCTGAATCAGATTTCTAAAGCATAAATTTACCTTGTAGCCAAACCAACTAAAAGTAACACACCCCATAACATCTGCTCAATGAAAGTTTCCAGCAGTCGTGCTGCAAACATATCCTGAAACTGCTGTTATGGAAAAATAATTGACAAGTGATCCAAATGCTTTAAAGGATGATCAGTCCAGTGGCTGGCAACAGGTCTCCCTGGCCTTCAGGGCTCCAGAGCAAGTGCCCATCTTGCATCCAAATCTGTATTTTTAAGCCACAGTGTAGTTGTGATGGGAATCCAGCTACATGATTCTATCCATTAAAAGTATAAATTTATGAATGTTATGAAGAAACTTGTTCAAATACCCCAACATATAAAGAAAATAAACAAAACCCTTGCTAAATGCTTTCATTTATCTGGGACAAATAAGATGTAAATTGCCAGAAAAGTCTTACCATATGTTAAGGATTGCCTACTGGTTCTAGACAATGTGATGGAATTCATGTGGTTATTTCAGTTTTGACAGAGGCTTCAGGTATCATCCTGAGGAAGTAATATAGTTAAGTATAGGCACAGCTACCAGTTCAGGTTATTACAAGGGCTGGACTTTGCTGAGATCTACCTACCATAATGCTGCTTGGTTATA
>NW_010208366.1:3753-16261 GCF_000695765.1 Mesitornis unicolor | reverse complement strand
GCCGCAGTCCCGGGGAAGGCGAGGGGACCGCTCCCGCAGGAGCCCGCCAAAGAAACCCGCCGTCAGATATGGGATTTTTCACCACCTCCGCCTCCCGCGTCCCCCTTTGCAGTTGCACAATACTCCCAACTGCAAGTGCTCAATCCCTGGCAGGTTCGAGCGCAGGGACAAAACCATCGGGCAGTTTGGCAGCCGTTGTGGCACGCTAGGTGGCAAAGGCAGTTAGGGAGCCAAGGCAGGAGGAAGGGATGGTCTTGGACCAAGTCAACAAAGAGGAACGGCCAGGGCTTTAAACACTGAACAGAGGTCCAAAAGTATTGCAGGTTCCTAAGCATCCCGGTTCACCACCAGACACAGGGACAGCTCTCTGAGCAGCCTGCCTCTGCGAATCAGGGATGGGTTATTCCCATTTCCACTGGTGGTCAGCAAGGGGGTTCCTCACCCCTGTCCCCCTTTTGCAATTTGTTTCTCTCAAGCTCCTACAAGAGAGGCTGTGAAATGCCACTAACTTTGATCTGACCTGCACTTTTCAGCCCTGATCTGGGAAAACTGGAGTATAGTTACTGTAGTGCAGCCCCATAGTCAACTCACGTAACTGTCGCTTCGTAACTGCTGAACAAAACTGCTGAAACAAAAGCTGAAAAGCTACTCAGTGCCTCAAAATCCACCCTTGGAGAATGCTCCACTGGTGGAGAGCTTGCAATGCTTTTATTCCTCCCCATAAGATGGGTTAGAGCCTGAAGTGTAGGGGGGGGGGTCCAAGAAAACATTTTTCATTCACATTTTCCATCACCTAGGTCCTCAAGAACTGCCCCTGTGCCTTAGGTCTATCTTGCCTCTACAAGGTTGTCATTTGGCAGAGAGAAGATTTTTTGCTACATGATAAATGCAGAGGTAACATTTTAGCAAAAAAAGCCAGTAAAGTTGTAAATCACCATTTACTTTGGCTTCTACACAGCAGGTTCAGACTCTGCAGACATTTGTCTTTTACAGAGCCCACAGAGAAAAGCCAGTTATTTCAAGAGAAAGGAATGCATTAATGTCTGCACTCCATAGTTATTCATTAATATTTTTCTTGCACTGCTTCCATAGTTCTAAACACCCTATGCTTCATAAAAGAAAGAGGAAAGAAAAAAAAAAGCCAAGGAAAGCCATTAAGCATTTCATTCTGAGAGCACCAGACTTCAAGACTAGGACACATTTCCATTCATTACTGTGGAAGAAAGATGGAGCTGGGCCAGCAGCACCCAACATCACTGCAACGTTAAGGGGTTCTGCAAAAGGGACCATCACGTGGGGATCCTCGTGTCTTTGAGCTTTATGCAGCAATATGCATATGTGGAGCCACCAGCTGTCCCTAGCCTACCCCAACAGCAAGCCCAGGATACAGCTTAGGGGTGGGGACACAGCCAAAGGCCAGGGCCTTTCCTCACGGAGTCACACCCCTTCTGTCTGCAGGACTTCCACCACAAACTGCACATCAGCTGCTGCCTGGGCCGCCCGAGCTAGCAACAACCCAGCTGGCATTCAGTCACTGTCCTTTACAGAGCTTCATTCTGCTCTAAATGATGGCAAGGAGTCAAACTGTCCAAACAGATTCACGCTCCTCTGCAAGCAAAGCGAGGCTGACAGAGTTCTCAACAGCTACCAAAAGTATCTCACTTCTCGACGGTCGGGGGAGAAAAACATCCCATAGGTTTTTTTCCTTTTCAAACACAAGCCCCATGTCTCTCAAAGGAAGAATCCCAGTTCCTCTTCTTTCCTAGAGGCAGGAACAGAAGTTCGCTTACACGCAGAACAGAGCAAGAAATCAGGGTTAAACCTGCACTTAGTGAACGCTTCAAACCCCACAGTTCCTCTGGCGTGGCTGGGGGGAGCATGCATTTGTTTTGCCACACCCTGGAAAGCAGGACAGGAAATGAAATCTCCTGTCTCATGGTACTGCTATTACAAGCACAGGGTCTAATGAGCTGTTACCACAAACAGCGGGAAAGAGAAGAGAGAGCGAGTAAGGGTAACTTTATGTGACTTGATTTCCGCGCCCCCCCCCCCTTCTTGGGATAAGCAGTCATCCTCCCCAAAACACCAGATTAAATCCAGCCATTGGATCGAAACTGCAGGAGCTCGGCAGAGCTAGTTTCATGACACCTTCCTGAGCTTTTACTACAATGAGAAGAGTACGTTTCAAATTTCTGTGGTTGAAGAGAGCTCCTGCAGAGACAGGCGTATCTCAAAGTACGAAGCTGCTGTGGGGAATCCTGGACAATGCTCAGCACAAACCCGAGAGCAGACTGCAAGCAAGAAGGGGAACACAGATCTGATAAGTACTATTTCTTAATGTATAGTATTTGTATTGCAAATCCAGAGCATCCTATTCTCATACAGATTGGGAAAATTAACTTTATGGTAATTCAACATAGTTAGGAGAACTCGCTGGCATTTTACTTACATGTTAATATATTCCTTGAGGCTTATGCAAAACTGATACACAAAGGCTCCTTCTGGTGGACTTGAGCAGCATTATGCGAGAGGTGAAATGGAGCAGCTGCACATCAGCAAACCAAGTGTCCTGGATTCTACTGAAAATCTTAGAGAAAGTGGCACTGCAAGAGCAGCCAGGTACAGACCCACATAGAAATGATCCCTGTCTACAGGAAGAAATCCAAATTATGGTAGAGGGGAGTACACCTGGGAGCACAAGAACAGGACAGAGAGACAGGGAACGAGTAGCGAATCCATTGCAAGGGGAAAGCTATGGAAAGCTATGGTTCCTGCCAAGCCACAAAGTCTTTTCTGTTCTTGTCCCTCCTTTGGCAGGGAGCAGCAGAACGAATGTCAGTGAAGCTCGTGGTGCTCTTCTTGTACTCTTGTCCTTCCTTCCCCTGGTCTCTTTGGGAGACTTGTGTTGAGACATCCCACGCCTGATCTGAAAGCCATTGAAGAACCTCCCTCATTTCTTAGGAAACTGATGGGCTTTATTTTTTAAATGGAGCAGGGCTTCTGTGGAGCTCTGACCTTTTTCAGTTTCTGTGGCTGCTTAGCCAAGACTTCATTGCTGTAGGGCAGTGCCCTTTGGTTTTGTCATGGATACCTACGTACTGGTTATTGCAACAACAGTACATGAAACATCCCTCTTAGAAGCTCCGCAGTTAAATAAGTTAGCTGGAGAGCAAGGGACTTACTGTGGGAACTGTTTGGTTTGTTAGTTTTACTAATGCTCAGTCTGGATGCAGGCCACCAGCTGGGCTGTGAACAGTAGCATAGCTGGGAGATCTTGAGGGAAGCTGCATTCAATGGCATTTGGTTTAGGTTATAGCAGGAAATTCTGCATCTGGGCCCTTTGTCTCAGATTTTCTGCTTTGATGCCCTGAACACACCATGACCATTGCTTAACTTAGAGCTGCTGCTGCAACAAGAAATAAAAAGTAAAAATTCTTCCTCTTTGGGCCTTTTATAACAAACTATCTGATTAGAGGATGTTCCTAATCAGGACTCCTTTTTTAATAGGCTGTTTATTCAGTAGGAATCTTCCAATAGAACTATTTAATCTGAAATATTTCAGGACTGGGGATGCTGAGTAAGCTCTATTTCCTTTGCTGGCTACACTAGTTACACAGGAGCAGACCATCACTTCTTGTGGTCACAGAATTATCTGTTTTTATTATACAAGTAACCTGCAATAAAATAACACAGAATCACAGAACCATTAAGGTTGGAAGAGACCTCTAAGATCATCGAGTCCAACCATCAACCTAACACCACCGTGCCCCCTAAACCACGGCCTGACATGCCACATCTACATGTTTGTCTTCATACCTCCAGGGATGCTGACTCAATCACCTCTCTGGGCAGCCTGTTCCAGTGCTTGACCACTCTTTCAGTAAAGGAATTTTTCGTAATATCCAATCTAACCCTCCCCTGGCGCAACCTGAGGCCATTTCTTCTCCTCCTGTCACCTGTTACCTGGAAGAAGAGACCAACACCCACCTCACTACACCCTCCTTTCAGGGAGTTGTAGAGAGTGATAAGGTCTCCCCTCAGTCTCCTCCAGGCTAAAGAACTCCAGCTCCCTCAGCTGCTCCTTATAAGGCTTGTTCCCCAGACCCTTTACTAGCTTCATTGCTCTTCTCTGGACACGCTCCAGTGCCTCAACGTCCTTCTTGTAGTGAGAGGCCCAACATAGTAAGATGCCACATGGATATGGACATTGGTCATTGGACACTGAAAGAAGCAACAAATGAGACGCCTGACTCGACACTGCTGGACCACAAACACATTGTAGAGAAAGGAAATGTCACTGGTGCTGCTTCTCCAGACCTTCCTGCCCCTTTGATATCCCTTTGCAAAATGAAAGTTGCGTGTCTGTGCCATGACAAAGGACAAACTGAATCACGGTAACAGCTAACAAAATTCCCTAAAAATTAAACAGAAGCTAGAGCTCCTGACTGCTTGGAGAATCTTGCCACAGGAAGACAGAGCTGCAATGCAAGCCTTGGATATAAGCCTAAATTAAAATACAGGCATAAGAGGAATAATGGCCAAAGAAACGACAAGGCAACAAATCCACAAAACCCTTCACAAGCTGATTTCAGTTCTTTCTTTACTTTGTAGGAACAGGCTCAGGTATCCTGAAGTCTGCAGGGCAGGGCAGGGGAAGGGAGAGAAAGCTAAAGAGACAAACGCACATAGTCATCATCTGCTGAACATGGCCTCTAGTAAAGATACTGTTCCTTTTCTGAAATTCTGACTCTCTTTGAAATAAATATTGTATCAACTCTCTCAGGCTGTGACTTAATTATCAACTAAAGGGTGTTCCTCCCTGAAAAAGTTTTTGACAAAAAACATTCCATTTGAGTCAAACTGCAAAGCTTACATCTCAAAGTAGTTCAACAAATGTTTTCACTATTTCAATTTTATGTTGTACTTTGGGAAAATATTAAGTGTAATTTCGTTCTTTTGTTAGCTTTTGAAAACCATAAACTGCATTTTAAAATGGGCAAGAAATAATTTTGTGTTCTTTAAAGGAAGGAAGCAGAAAATGTCAGGCATTTTGAAACAGTTTTAATATTTTTTTTCAAATATTTGCTGAGCTGTTATGTTAAAATTAAGTGGTATTTTCTGATTTTAAAAAAAAATGCCAGAAGGTTCCTAACAATCTCTGCCAGAGCCACATCCCATGACCTTTTCATGGGACAGCACATGACACTGGTAGCACAGACTGAGCAGCAACTGTCCACCCACTCCAACCAGGCAACAGTCAGGATACAGAAGAACGTTAAACAAGAGGTCTCAGCTCTAGGACATACAACACAGTTGTATGGGCATAACAGACTAAAGAAAAGTGAATTCAGAGCTGAACACATTGATAGCACTGGGTCAGACCTCGGGTGGACCCTTTCTACTCAACTTCCCCCAAGTGAGCATACCTAGGTCTCACTCATCTGCATCTCCTCCTTAATCTGGTGGTGTCCTCTTCTGCAGGCTGCTGTATTTTAGACCTTACTAATGCAGATTCTTCTGTCTTGTCACATCCAGTGAGATAAATAATCCATCTTTTCTGGTATCACCCTTCCAATTTCTGGTTCCTTTAAAAGGTATTTAATGCCTGCAATGAACCTGGCCACATGCAGAATACTGTGTACACACACACACACACACAATGATCATTGGCATGATATATAATTATCCTTCTTTAAAGGTTTAGTTAGGAACTCTTAAGAGCCTTCTAGTTACCATGTCTACTCTATGGAAACACAAGGCAGCAAAGATTCGTTGCAGTGGCTCTGAACAGGATATGAACACAATTGAACTGTCAAGATATCAAAACAACATATCAGCACTGGATACAAAAGCTATATCCATGGAGTCTGGAAAGGTATTTAAAAAGAAAAACAGTCACCTGGACTGAAATCTGAGCAGAATGATTCCAGGTTCTACATGCTCTCAAAAAGCCTAAAATGTGCCTTTTACCAAAAAAAGGCTCAGTTAGCACTCTGTCACAGAAGGGCAGCACAGTCACAGACTGCAAGGATCAAAGCTCACTCAGGTGATGCCACCCAGTTCCTTACAGGACAATACCCACATCCAATGGCTGGAGCACCGCAGCCATTGCTGATGAGGAAGAGCCATCAACAGCTCAACAGGCAATTGCCAGCAACATGATGTCCCCAGCATTGCAGCAGGACGACTTCGGCTGAACATGACAGCTGACACAGAGGCAGCCCATTTCCTGCTAAATCACATAGAGCAGTTACTACATCATGCTTTCAGTCAGTGGATAAGCACAGAGAGCAGAGCCTAAGACAATAAAGAGGGTATATATTAATTGCATGCTCAGAAAGACAGAAAAAGGTTGATAGGTCAGTTAATCTGTATGTCTGAAATAAGGGCAAGCTCATGAATGAAGTGTATGGATTGGCAGTAAATCAGGAAATCCATTCTGCTTCTTGGAGTAAGTTTTCCTTGTGCCAGACTAGGGATGCAAAGGCCAAAGGACATTTTTATTAACCTACAAGAAGGAAAAACAACTCTTCTGTTTCCCTACCAGAAGGACAGCTTTGACAGCACTGTCCATGAAGATAAGCAGGCCTACTAAGAGCAAGATCGTAGCAAGTAAGTTCTTGGATAACTCCGTGATAGGAAAATTACCAGTGGGGAACTTTTCCCTGGACCAAGCCATGTTCAGAACAGTTTGGAGAGTTCAATCATCCTCTCTTTCATTTTCTCACTGCTGCTGGCAGGACCACTGAAGAAAGGTGCTCAAATGATGAACTGGGTGACCTAAACCATTGTGAGAGACATAGGTCAGCATTACAGAATGACTCAAACTGCATCACACAGCCTATGGTTGAACAAAAGCTCAGTAAGAGAAAGGTTCAATGAAAAAGGTTTTGCTAAGCTGTTCTCTTTTAATAGATATTTCCCATCTTTCTGTGGTTTTGTGAAACGCTGTTTCAGTCCAGTGAGCGTGTTTCTGAAATGCCACCTACTAATGTTTGAAGCCTGACAACGTTCAACAGATGTAAAAGTTATTCTTTACAAATATATAGGTTCTTTTCCATAAATTAAACATTAATGCATAAGCAACCAATTACTGTCTGCAACCCTGCTGCTTTAGACCATTGAACGAACATTATGTAGAAAAAGGAGACCTTCAAGGAAAAGAGTCAGATGTCTGCAGAAAGCAATTACCTGTCAGTAAGCGATATCTGTCCTTTTGAGTCCATGTAAATCCCACGCCGTGTTACAGCAGGAGCCTGGCAGACAGCTGCCCTTCCAAAGGAAAAGAAAAGAGGATTGTATTTTAATTCTGGTTTTAGTAATCTGAGAATTGTTTGAGCTACTGCATTATTTCTGCACTTTATTGCTTACAACAATCATGGTCTAGTCTAAACAAAATGTATCTCCCTTTGTTGTAGATCAGTTGTTGTATCGTAGGCTAGCAGAGAAAGATGAACTAGTTGACAGTGGCTCAGAAAAGGACATTTGTCCTTCTGGGAGACGGCACAACTGTGATTAAATACCTTTAGGAGGGTTTTAAGAAGATCCATTATTTGAGTTTTGCTTCACAGTTCCCAGGAACTGAACGTTATAATTCTCCTTATCTGGCCCAGAAAATCAGAAAATGCAGCACTACTAGTGATGTGTGTTTAAGAAATATTCATGACAGAAAGCATTCAGTATCAAACCACAAAGCATTTGTTAATACACCATAAAAAAAGAAGGAGACACGGAACTGACCTGGGTATTTAACATGCAGTTTCCAGCATTTTTCTGTTACTACGACAAACTCATTATTGGATCTCAGCATATACATCCTCCACATGTATAAAGCAGTTACAGCCTGCAAAAGATATACTGGACAGTAAAGGGTAAACTTTCCGTATTCACAGTTAAGAACACTACCTTAATCTTTTATCTCTGGCACTGCTTTTCAGTGCCACTTGATACAGGAGCTATACGAAACACTTCCTTGAATACATAAAGCCAGAGATTGAGTTACACATGATTGAAGATCTATGCCGCTAGTAAGACAAAAGCTCCTATATTACCTGGCACATGCCTGCTAAATTATTGAAGTGTCTCTTCAAACTGAATATATTCACTGGGTAATTAGTCAACAGAAGAAAACGGTCTCTCTTTACAAAGCTAATGTTGACAGGTATTGTATCTTTCATGCAGTGTAACCAAAAGTATTTGCAGAACTGATGCAACACCAACATTTGGAACTGCTCTGTGGATGTGCAAGCGTTCTCAAGGCACACGGCCCCTTTGTGATATTGCCTCGGTCTCATACTGCCTGACAAGCAAGTCCACAACAGTGTGAATTCCTTTTACCTAACGTCGCACTATTGCCATTTCAGCAGCAGGTAAATGCTACAGATAAATGGAGGACTGCTTCACATTTAAGGAACAAGTCTGATCCAACCAAAACAGCTATCTGTAAGGCTGACTCCAGCCCTGTGCTGCGTGAGCCTCTGCTGCTGCGTCAAGCGGGACCCACCCGGGGCAGTGCAGACACATCACTGCCACTTTTAATTCATAACGCTCGTCGCTGCGATACCCCACTGTGCCACCCCAGCGGCTGCATTCTCACGAGCTCGTTTCCTGCTGCAGATTCTTGGGAACACAGACTGCTCCGTGTGTACACAGAGCATACCGCACAGTGAAAGTACTACCGTCTGTCTGCCGAAACCCTCGCAGCCAGCCAGCTGATGTTGCTGCGTTTATTCTGGCCTGGCAAGGGAAGAGCAGTAGCAGTTTCAACACTTGTCCTATTGCTGAGAGCAGTAGGATACTCTTTGTATTGCCCGTATATAAACTTAAGCTTACCTGGAAATAGATGAGTTTCAGCTGTTTGAACATGAACTGTGGGATGAAATACAGCTCTACCAACCTCAACTCACAGCCTGAGGCATGCAAAGACGATATTCTGTAATTACAGGTTCTCCTAGGGATCCTGGGCAGATTGATGACAGCGCTAAATTGTAGTTAGTTAGAACTTTCTCCTCTTAACAGGACATTATGATTAGTATAGCACAGAATTTATGATTGCAATGGGAAAGGATTTCTATACGCAGAAACAATATAGTACAATCTATAAGCAGCCTAATACAGAACTTGTAATACAACTTAACTTGTAATCACCTAGACCCTCTGCAGATTTGGTTTGATCTTCAGACATGGCTTGCTGTATCAATATACAATCATGATCTGGACTCAAAAATGATATAAAAGAATACGATTCACTCACTCCGTCTGCAGAGAAAGCAGGTGACGATGGAGACATGCCTGGCCGCCATGGACATGGGTCTCACTGTCCAGCAATAGTTTCAGTCCAAGTTCCTCACTCAGGGCTTCTGACTGCTTGATTTTATAGGCAGTGCTGCATGTGTTGTTATGCTGCTCTGTTCTGTCAACACCACCTGCACCAGGGACCTTCAGGGCCAGGAAGGAAGGGAGCAATCAGCCTGGTACCCAGGAATCTCGAGGCTAGCAGGGAGGGGAAGAAGAAATCTGTTTGATTTGTCTACTTGGTTCACAGGACCTTCAGGACCTGATAACGAGGAAAACAGAATGAATACATGACTCGCTCAGTCTCAGAGAATGGCTGCTCGCCTCATAAAATGGCATTAGTTATGCTAACCACATTTCAGGGGTTGGGAGCAGGGGCTACTGGTCACATATGCCCCAGGGACAAAATAGCTACATGGGGTAAATTTTAAAAGATATTCAGATCTTATAATTCAAGACTATTTCTCCCTTTCATTATCTGGTGCTTTTTCCAGATTTGAAATGAAAAGTAAAAGAACACTGCGTTTCAAATGTTTGGAAAAAAGTACCTGTGTTTTTACGTAGCTCATCACTGAGCTTACCTGACTGGATTTTTTAGTGAAGTACTTTTATTGGCTTCTTTCTTTCTTCCTTCAAGAAATCCAGTTTAGAAAAAAAACCCTAAACTTGCTTACCAGTTTTGAAACTACAGTCTCCTACAACAGCTGCATGTAAACTAGTCTCAGTTGTTAAGAATTGTCTTAGAAAGGGAAGTTGATTAGAATGCTACTCCAGTTAAATCACTCAACTCCACCCTCACCTAATTCCAAACTCTTAAAATGTCTGGTCCCCGAACACGCTATCTCCACCTGCAACACTACCCAAGTCCCCCAGACTCAGGCAGCCATACAGATGTCTCTGAGCAGCTAAAAGAACATCTCATATTTGTTCTAAAAAGATCTTGGTTTACATTTATGGATAGGCATCTTGTACACTCCTGTAAAAGTGCAAGCATTTCCAAGTATAAGTATGTATCTTCATCCAGTCTCTGCGTTTCCTGGGACAGTTTGATCTTACAATAACTGCAGTAGCTCTGCAGCTCCACGAGCTTCAGTGCAGCCCAGCGTGCAGCGGCCCACGCTGCAGGGACAGCTTTCATGAAGCCACCACTGCTGCCATCTGCTGGCGCAACAGGAGATTTACAGCAACAGCTTTGAAGTGCACATTTTGTGTGTGCATTTTGTCCACACTGCAACTGTTAGTGTAGAAAATTTTATTCTGGAGTTGTTTTTATTCTGAATTCGTTCCAATCATCATTTTGTGCTGCAGCACCAGATGATGATTCTCACCTGGCTGGGAACCTGAACATCCTAGGGGAAATGTTTTACACCGTGAATCAGAACTTTTAGGAAAAGGTTAAGTTAGTCTTACCCAGACTGCAAATGATGCTTAGCGAGCAACTCTGGAGATGTAAAGACGTAACAGCATAAACCTTAAGATTTTACTACAAACTGCAACAGCAGAAAAGCAAACAAGAAATAAGTGGCTTCTGTAATTTCCAAGGCCGTATAAAGTAAAGCTTTTGAGACCAATTTGACACAAGTCCTTACAGTAGACAGTTGTTCAAACACTTCGTCTGTGAACAGCACTTAATCACAAACTAAATTAAACCAGGCCCAAGCAATAGTTTTATAGAAATTTCCCACATACACACCTAACCCCACTTCAACCCCAAATCCAAACTCCTCTGGAGAATGACTCAGTAACACCTGTGTTCTAGCCCAGGAGCTGGGCTGGAGTACTCACCAATTCAGATATTGCATTTCATCTGACAGATGGTAAATTAAGATACTCTGCCTGACTGCGTGCCATTGTGCAAACATGTTCTGCTTTCACTTGTGGAAGGCTTAAGTAGATAAACCTTTTGTTAATTGCTTTGTTTTCTGAAATACACTTTATTAAACCAACAAGCAAGACCACTGCCATGTGAGACTAGCAGGAGGAAGGTTAAGATAGCTTATATGAAAATGTTTATAAAACATCCCCCTTTTGGGCGGCTTAACTGAGTTGCTCTTTATACCAAAGTTTATTTTCCTGCAATAGAAGACAAACATTGACAGTAAACTTCCAAAAAAATAACGAAAGCAAGTTGTTTTATAGATCTAGCATTCCTATGGTTAGCTTTGTGAATGCACGTTAGAATCTTACATTCGACTTCACTCAGGTTTTTTGGACAGGTAACTGCCATAGAATAGCAAGTTCACACATTTCCAGAACATGTCTAATACTTGTGTGTGAATAAGCTCTCACTGCTTGTTTGATGCTTGAAGGGATACAGCTGTGTGTACTTTACAAGAAGACCTCGCAACAACTCCAGGGAGGAGCAAATTGCCAATGCATTCTCTTAACTGGGGTAATGGAAAAAAAAATCAGTTCGGAGTTTGACTCTGTCTCCCCAGCTGAATAGATCCAATATGCACAGCAACGTAATGGAAAACATGCCCTTCTAAAATTAAGTCTGAACAATTAACATGATGTCTAAGGAATTCTGAAGCCTCGCTGGCAGATAAAAAGAAATTGATTCCAACAGGAGAATAAGGACTCAACGTATTAATACACAACCACATTACCAGACAAGAGTTACTACTGCTGGCTGAAATGAAAACGAAAATAAATTTTGGCCAAGCTTAGTATTCACTTGACAGTAGATGCAGCTCCTCTGGCTCTATTAGAAATGCACCCGCTGAACTAGAGTGGCTGTATTTTCTCATCACTCATCCACATTGTTAAGTATTTAAACAAAGAAACAGATTTATTTTTTTAAACAAGATTACACATTCCATTCTTCTGTTTTCTCCACTCTGTAACTGGAGTTCCCTTTTTTTTTTTTATTTTCCCCTATCAATGATCACACACATTTAACCTTCGGTCTGGAACTGCTTGGTGGCATTCATGTGACTGGGAAGGCTGAAAAAATGTGCTAAACAACCAAAGCAGTGTTGGAGCAAATGACCAGCTATCAATGTAACTGCTGGGAACCCTTTCCTATCTTACAGGCAACAACTAGCCCATGAAAGTGAAACTGAAAACAACCGAGTACGGGGGAAAAAAAAAAAAAACTAACTTGAGAAATAAGACCCAGAAAAAAGCATCTCTCTGAACAGCAGCAGGGTGCATTTCATGGACTTTCCTCAGCTACATAACTATACCAAACAAGAAATACGCACCCAATAAA
>NW_010208366.1:0-3722 GCF_000695765.1 Mesitornis unicolor | reverse complement strand
CTGAACATCATAAAGAGAAGGGTCTGAAGTTAAAGGACCAGCAGGCTACGGAGAGTTTGAAGACAGGATGATTCATTTGTACCAAAGACAAATTGTCAGGTGTTTGGCTGTTGAGATAGCAAGGAACTTGATTCATTCTCATAAAACAAAAGGCCTTTCACACAAGTTCTCTTAATTTTTTGACACAAAACCACAGGAATAACTCATGAAATAGCAACTGGAAAAAGTATTAGATTTCCAGCTCAAGGAGCCGGAGGAAAAGTACTTTACTTTCAGGAAAATGTTTCTGTGTTACAGTGAAAGGACAAGAAGCTGCTTTTGGAAGTGAACCACCCCACCTTGCCCATGTTATTTTAACAAAACTTTTGAATATAAAAAAGCATTTTGTAAAAATTTTATTTTAAATGAAGCACGAATCCATAAGTGTTACAACATACAGTTTTACAGAGAATTTGTACAATATGACAGGTATTTCTATACATGCGGCCCTGCCATTTTTATTTAGTCCTTATCAAACAAACAATAGTTAAACAGGAACAATAAGCATTCACTTCTAAAAAGAAAACTTTGGCATGTATACAGCTGGCTAGTTAAAAGTAAACAGTGGTAGATTCAAGTCAGAAAGATACCCACTTGTTTTGTTTCACAGCATTTTTGATCAGGATGAAACTCACCAGCACTATTTTCTAGTTAACACGAAAATGAATACATTTTTTCAGTCCAGAAACCCCTGTCAAGGGACAAAAACAAGTTAAGAGAGATGCAGAAGAACCAACTTTCAACTCTAAAAGGTGTCAGTTTTAAAGCATTTTAGGCCACAAGTATTTTGCACACATTGGTTTGGTCATGAACAAAACAAGCCCTGTAATGGTTTGCTTGTGTTACTGAACTATGTGTCACTTGGCACAACTGATAATTTCTCCTTTGGACTAGAATAAGTATGAGTATTGTTGGCTCAAAAGTCACATCCATTGCTGGAGCGTAGAAAAGAATCGTAGCAGGATTTGCACTGTGCTCGTCTTCTGTCTCGAGTTTCTGTCACTGCTGTTGGCCACTTACATGCCTACCAAATTCATCCAAGAAAATGAGGGAAAACAATTTGCAAGGCATTTCTTCCTGGCATACAGTAGACAATATTCCAATTTTAAAAATGAGAAAGCAATGAAAGAACCCCTGAATAAGTAATAACAAGCCTCCTTCGAGAATTACTAGCAATTCTTCAAGAACCTACAAAAAATACAGTATTTAAACAACTTCTCCAGAACTATTATAATTAACAACTTAATGTAGTACTAATAAAATAAATCCATAGATACAAATGGCTGCACTTCTAAGCAGGAATATCTAACGCAGATTTAGATTTTGCTGCAATTTCATTATTGCTGCGGAACAGACAGTGGTTAAGTCATGTGAATTGAGCCTCTCTTTCTTATACACATCAGAGTATCTAATCTGAAAATGTGTTCTCCAGCAAGTTCAAATACATTTAATGTAATTTTTACAGTTCCTGCTAAATGTTAGCGATCCAAAGTTGACTGAACCGTGGTGCAATAGGGCACAAGTGGCAGAAGAGCAGTGGAACAGAGGCAGGAATGGCAGAAAAACAGTAAAGTATCACGAGTCAGACTCATACTCACTACTTCTTATTCCTAGGCTTTAACTCTTCTGCTGCATTTCGCAGGAAAATGTAGTTTTTCTTTTGTGGATTATAAAATTCATGACCCTAAAAAGAAAAATCATCTCTATTTACTCTCATGAAAGATAAAATATCAGCGTTATCTTAAAATATAAGAATATGAATATTCCATTAGTTTGGTTTTTTAAGATATAATCTTAGTCTTTATAACCAGATACTGGAAAACATTGGGGAATTAGAAATAGCTTACTAAAGTAATTACAAGAACTGTGCCTATAAAGTAAAATTTAAGGGATGTTTATCCATTTTTAAGGTATAAAAAACTTTTCATAAGAAATAACCACATATCTCTAAGCTGTACTTTATAGATGCAGCATAAGAGCTCAGTATGGTGGGGTTTTTTTAATGTCATTCTAGGCAGAGAAGAAACTAAAACTTCAGTGGCCACCCAATTCTCACGTTGTTTTCTATCTTTTAAATGAAATAAGCTCACATTTTTATAAAAGTGAAGCCCAAGTTCTACAAGCAACTGCAAAAATCTCTCTGTTCACCAACTGCAGATGTACATACACTATTTTGCACATTGACATTACCTGTATCCGTATTACTGACTCAACACACAAGTATTCAAATCCAGGAGAGTAAACACTGATAAAGCTATTGAATTCCAACGCACAACTTGAAAATTACCAACTCCACTTAATGGAAATGGTTCTAGAAAGGAAATTTAGTACCTGCTGGTTTTACTGCTTCACACTGGCTTACAGACCTGAAAGATACCTCAGTATGTATCTACCATTGCAGACTACCCAAGCATTGAGAAAAGAATTATTCATCTGCTCTGGTGTCTGACATTTATTTTACTGTAGGCAGCATCCAGAAGACTAGCTATAACGCAGTAAATTAAAATTTTGCTTTCTTTGTGGTATGCAATTAAGTTCACCTGTGTGATTTCTGCATTCATTTCAGTTAAAACCACAACAAATGTTAACAAGATAGAAACACTGAATGGAAGTTGCCACTCCATTACAAAGTTACATTTCAACCTTGCTACCCCCTTCTTAAAACTACTGTTTAATATAAATAATTGTATTATGGAGTATTGGTTCTCCACATATTATGTTTTGTTGTGATTCTCTTGCATCTATATGATTTATGAGTCAAGTTTGGAAGGGAAATACATGAGTACCACCACCAAGGTGCACTGAGTGATACTGGAAATATAGTACATTTAGTACATTAAAACACTGGTTTAAGTGTTTACAACCACAGTCACAGATTTTTTTTAAGTTAAAGCGAATCTGCAGAAAAAGCAGAGATGTGCATTCCAAAGAGGTGTGTGGGAACTTGTTAGCGTGCCACTGTCCCATGACTCCCCCCACAGCAGAACGTGTGTGAGCAACCAGAATAATTTCTGAATCATGTAATTTGCATTTTACTCATCCACATTTGCAAAACAGCACTGTCTAGCAATCTTATCCAACTGAAGCTAAAAACCCAACAATGCACTACTTCAGTGTTAAATTTCACGAGATGTCTAAAGCAACCACTCTTGCATGCTTGTGAAATTAGAAAGACTCAGCTACCAGAACAATAGCCGCACATGAAAAGGATAATCTTAGCTGTCCACTGCAGGTATGAATGAGTCTAAACCTTCCTTACCTTTGACCAATCGTAACTGGAAGCATATGCAAATATATTGCCATTATGGTTGAAACAACAAGCAGATATTGGCTGGTCAAGTTGTTCTGATGTTTTTAGCTTTGTTCGTGCATCCTTATCCCAAAAGCTGAATCTACCATCAGATCCTACTGTTGCAAGAGTACCATGGACAGGGTGAAAGGCTATCCCATTTACCTGCACAGTTATAAAAGAAACCAAAAACCTATGTAAAATACCACATGTGGGAACACTTGCAACACATGCTGAATTCTGAGAAAGTAAATATATATAAGAAAGATTTTTTTTCAAGTAGATATAGTTGTGGGTGTTTTTTGGTTGGTTGGTTGTTTTTAATGTTTTCAGATATGTCCTCTGGAGAAAAAAAAAAACAAACAACAAGCGGTGTTCCCCAGGGCTCAGTTTT
>NW_010208365.1:0-11340 GCF_000695765.1 Mesitornis unicolor | reverse complement strand
TATTTTTTATTCTATTATTTTTTATTCTATTTGTTTTAGAATAACCCACCCCAGGTCCCAGCTTATGGATTCTATACAATACTGCACTCAGAAATGTAATCTTTTTCCTGTGACTGGTATTTCCTATCTTTTTGGAAATATGAGTATTTCAGCATAAAATACCCCACAAATGTCTCATTTCTCAGTACAGAGCAATCAGACTGTTTGAACTAGGCAGTATTTTAAAGGGGTTTATTTTCTCTGCTTGGATCTGTTTCAACAAAGTCAAAGTCTTTTTTTCCCAGAATATGATATTTTTCTGCTATTTCTCGTCCTTCACGGGATATTGCAAGTGTAAAATCATAAATTTATAATAGGAATTTCATTACTTTCAAGAACACAACTGACAAAACTCTCCAAAAACCTCTGTGAGACCCACACGGCCGTGGCCACTGATCCTGATCTCAGGTCCCAATTTCCCAGCGGAGCCAACAGAAACCACAAGAAATGCTCCTGGACAGGACTGGGAGCAGAAACTGAGCTCAACTGAGCCATAATATCCATTTATTTATGTTCTTACTTATTTTAAATAGTGGCAATTAGCACTTGTTGACTGGCTGCAGAGATCAGCTAGGAATTTCAGGTCTTGTTTCTAGCTAAGCAAAGACTTTGTGTTGGATCTATAAATTTAAAAAACAAATAGCCAAAAAAACCCACCATAAAACGGTTCCATGAAAAACCAAAAAAACCCAAGAAATTTGGGACTAATTTCCCCATTTTCTGGTTACCCCAGGATCCATCACTGCTTTGAGAGGTTGTGCTGGAACATGGTTTGCATCCTCATCTGCAGCTCAAGTACAAGAGCTCAGTTTCGCAGGACGCGTTTCAGCCCGGAGCGAGCAGCACTTCTGTACCAATCTGCCACGTGTAATTTAGGGCAATTAAGCGTGATTGACAATTTCTTTTCTGGAAAGACTGTGAACAAGGCGGGATAGGAGAATAACTAACTTTTCTCACCTAGCAAAGCTGGCTTCCCCAGGGCAAAGCCATTCATCAGCAGAGCCAAGTGTGGATGGTGGAGCAGAAGTCGGCTGCCAACAGACATCCCAACCCTCCATTGTCAGAAATGCAAATGTTCACACACACAGGCACAGAAAAGCAGTGTTTTCCATCTATTTTAATTAAAGGACATCCATCTCTAACCCCAGCTCGTCATCAGTGGGTGATGGTGAGATCCAGCCCCATTCGACCCAATGTGTGGTTTCAAACCGCTGGAAGATTTTTCACATCGATTTGCCAAACTGGGATCTACGTGGCCTGTAAAGTCAGCAAAAGCTGATAAATGCAACCAGATTTCCTGGTTTGCTCTGTCTGGGTGTATCTGGAATAACTTGAAAGGGTCTTTGTCTCCTATTGCTTTAATTACAGCTCTTCTTCGTGTTCCTTTTCCGCATTATTGTACCACCCTCCCAATGCTCTCCAATACAGCTATTTTATAACCAAAAGAGTAGCTCCAAAATTAGGAGAGAAGAGCTATAGCAGAAGGCTGTTTCCCATAACCATCCTTTCTAACACATCTCAGACATCCCACAATAATCTGGATGCATGTTGAACCTCTGTGGAGGTCAGTGTCAGTATTAGGACGAGATGGGAATGTTTCTTGCTTGAACAGATCAGCCCAAGGACACAATGGGGCATATTGAACTGGGATTTTCTCAACTTTATTTCCAGCCATAACTTTTTCTGCACACATGGAGGTGATTGAGTATCTTAAGTCATAACAGGAGAGTTTATAGAATCACAGAACCATTGAGGTTGGAAAAGCCCTCTAAGATCACTTAGTCCAATGTCAACCCAACCCCTCCATGCCCACTAAACCACGTCCCCAAGTGCCACATCCACACGGTTTGTGAACCCCTCCAGGGATGGGGACTCCACCACTGCCCTGGGCAGCCCCTGCCAGTGCTTGGCCACTCTTCAAAAAGAAATTTCCCCTCAGATCCAACCTCACCCTCCCCTGGCACAACTTGAGGCCATTTCCTCTCGTCCCATCACTTGTTACTGGGTAGAAGTCCAACACATCGGACACTTGGGACAACATTTACTTTTATTTTTAGAAGAGGATAATACTCTGCTTGGCAAGTGTTAGCCATTACAGACTCATGATATCGTGTATTAGAACTCATTTTCTTATTCACCTATAAAAATTTAAAAACAAAAAGCAATTTTGGGTTTAATTTCTCCCTGCTCGGTATTTTCTTGTGTTCCAGTGTCCAAGGCCAGGTTGGACAGGGCTTTGAGCAGCCTGGGCTGGTGGGAGACACCGCTCTGAGTCCTTTAACAAACAAGGGAACAGCAGCTAAACTCAGAGAAATCAATTTACTCCTTTCAGAACAGCCTGATGGGAAGCGAGGAAGATCACAAAAACCCTTAACCGATTTCATTTTAGGGCTAAAGCAATGCTAGCAAGATTAAATCCTCCCAGCCACAGCTGAGAGGAAATCCCAAACAGCATGGAGAATGTGAAAAATGGGTTAATAACTCCTGGTCTCAACGCAGCTCCGGTTCCTGCTCCAAACGCGACTGGATTTAAATGAGGATGCACACGATAAAGTGTGCAGGGAATTGGGCATGAGAATCGCTGTTACTTTAATGGGTATTTTGTGCCTGGTTTCCTTCTTAGCACATAGAAAGGGAATTGTCAGAGGTAGCACAAAGCTAACTAGATATATTTCTTTTTTTCCCCTCTGTTAAGGAAAAGAAATAAGCACTGCTCCTTTTTTTCCAGCCTGAGCTGCAGAGCCCGGGATGTGCTCGTTCAATGAGAGCATCCAAAAATACACGTTCCCTTATGGCCCAGCTGCATGAACAGACTCTGCACACAAAAAGTTCCTCATTCTGGCAGGTTTTAGAAATCTAATACTTTACAGAAATTTCCCTTCAACACAGAAGACTGCTTGGGGTTCTGCACCGTGCTTGCAGGAAAATAATTGAGTCTGGAGTGAAAACATCGTTAAAATCTGCTTAGGATTCAGGCAGAGAAAGGCAAAACCAGGTAGGCATCCTAAAGTGGAGGAAGATAAAAGGTGGTAAATATAGGGTAAACCATGAGGAGATGCATCGTGGGCAAATACCCAAAGATGGGGGTTGTAGGGATGCGCATCCCAACACCAGCCATGCCCACACAATGGGGGTCAAGCAAAATTGGCTGTGGTGTTATTGGTCTCCAGTCATAGCTGCTGTTGTCATTGGGGCAGTTGTGCTGTCACCCCATGGCTCCTCCCCACCCAGGAAAGGGAATTGGGAAGAGGAAAGGAGACCCGTGGGGTGAAAGAGAAACAGATTTAAAATAATAAGAAAAACCAGTGTTAATAACTGTATGAATATAAAGTACACATACTATGTTCAGCTGATATAGTGGTGACAAGCTGTGATTGTCACAACAAGCAGGGGAGCAGGTTTTGGGTGCAGAATGATGGGTGAGACCCTCCTGTCGTGTCCAACCATCAGGGAAATAGGGGGCCATCCCCAGCAAACTCCCCAATTTATGGTGACATTTATGGTATGAAATAATTCTGTTGGCCATTGGAGTTCAGCTGCCCTGGGTTTCGCTCCCCCCAGCTTCTGCACCTGGGTAACCCAAAACTGCTGCAGACCTTGATCACTGCACACCAGAGCTGGCCAAAAACTGACCCACAGTGTCTGATCACTTTGTTCCCATGCGCTCGAGTGCTGCAACCTGTGCAGAAATGCAGCTTTCCTAAACAGAAAAGGGATTTTATAATTCCATCCCGATACCAGGACACCTCCATTTCCTGCCTCCTTGGGCACGCTTTCATCAGCCTCACAAAATTATGCTCCAAAAGCATTTTTTAAAAAAAACAATGGCAAAAAAAAAATATAATAAATCTGAATACTCCAGTGTCAGAAACCTCTCTTAGCAAAATATTTCCCCTGGTTGCTTTATACCACTCAGCCCAAACATTGGTTTCTTTTCCTGAAAATTTCTCTAGCACCCATCACACACAATTACGAAAGTTGTTTTTTTTCCCCCGACAACCAGATCACTTCAGCATCATGATTTTAAATCAATAGTACTCACGTGACTGATAATTACATACTAAATCTAATATGCTCCAAAAGACTTAAAGGTCATGCATCAAATGCTATGTGATTAAGTAAATAGAAGAGGAATTGATTGCTCGTTTGTCTTGCTCTATTGATTACAGGGTGGTTTTATGGTGTATTTGTAGTCTGGCAGTGTGTCTTTAGGGGAACAGTGCAGAAGGTTTGCTAAGCAGTTCTGCTATTAAAACACTTCAAAAAAAACCCCAAACCAGTTCATGCTTCCACCAGAGACTACTAAAGAAATTCAGGGGAAAATTCAGGGGAAAATTCAGGGGAAAATTCAGGGGAAGCCACCACACATCTCGAGCACATCTTTGAATCTCCCTGCGTGGATGCTCAAGATGCAGCGATTCAGGGGAAAATTCAGGGGAAAATTCAGGGGAAAATTCAGGGGAAAATTCAGGGGAAAATTCAGGGGAAAATTCAGGGGAAAATTCAGGGGAAAATTCAGGGGAAAATTCAGGGGAAAATTCAGGGGAAAATTCAGGGGAAAATTCAGGGGAAAACTCAGGGGAAAATTCAGGGGAAAATTCAGGGGAAAATTCAGGGGAAAATTCAGGGGAAAATTCAGGGGAAAATTCAGGGGAAAATTCAGGGGAAAATTCAGGGGAAAATTCAGGGGAAAATTCAGGGGAAGCCACCACACATCTCGAGCACATCTTTGAATCTCCCTGCGTGGATGCTCAAGATGCAGCGTGCACCCCAATTTTCTTCCCAAGGTTTTGTGGGATTTGGGCTTCAGCCCCGCAGCCGCAAAGGCCGTCAATGTGGGGACAGAAAGCCGAGCCACAGGCTGGCATCAGGAGCGAGCTGTGTGTCACTTATGCCTTTTGACTGGTTATGGCAAGAGTAATAAATATTATCTGGGGACAAATCCAATAGCAAACTAATCCCCAAGAGATACACAAAGTAAGAGAGATGCAAAGGACTTCGCTGTGGGTGTGTTCCGAGCAGCTCTGGTCCCCGTCGCAGTGCAATTCTCTTTTATAGCCATTTCTTATTTTACGATAACAAATTTATCGTGAAAGCATAAAAAAAAAGCATTGTTATGGTTTTCTATTTCTTGCACATACACACAAATCAAAAATCCCTGCAGAAAGACGTTTCTATTGCACAGATATATTTTTTCGAGGTTCTTTATCAGGAAGAGCCGTTCAAGGACGCTGGAAGGCACTGGAGCTTTATTTCCAGGCAAGCCCAGAGTCACGCAGCTCATTCCCAAACCCAAGGAGCCATTCAGAAGTGACATTTTGACCTAATTTGCCATCGAGTGGGGTCCAATTGTGCTTCATCAGCACTTGGGGTTCCCAGACATTCAAAGTTCAAGAGGAAGATACCACTTGCAGATTCATTACACAAATTTGATTGAGGGTTCTAGGGGTACAATGGAAAAATGCACTATTGCAACTTAAAAACATGACTACACTATTACAATCACAAGAGGCTCATGGAAAACACCATCACAACCCACAGCTGCACTAAACATGACATGTTTTACTCAATTACCCATGGCTGCAGACTTAAAGCATGCCAAATATTTGCTCCAGGTAATGGCTCGCGGTCCCAGGGACATTAACTTGCCCAGCATGGTCTCCTCAAAGCCAACTGTGGGGTTGGAGAAGCGACTCCCAGCCCAAATCTCAGGGGTTTTTATCCCCAAGATTCACATGCCAGGTGGGCAGGAGTGTGCCTGAGTGGATTATACCACCTGGGATGTTCATATTTGACAGTGTTTCCCCTTATTTTTCTTTATTTATCCATCAGTGAGGTTCACATCTGTACGCTCTATTTCTTGCTTCTCTTTGGGATTGTCTGGGTTGGCTGAAACCAAAACCCTCCAGCTTCTCTCTCTTCCCTCCTCAGGCAACTGAACAGTGTTTTGATCAGGACTCAGCCTGTATCATCTCTTGAAGGATCTCAAGGCTCTACTCAGGTTTTGGCCCTTTGAGTGATGAAGCATTGCGTGGTTTAGCCTTGAGCTTATCAGACAGCTCAGGGCTGGGCTATCTACACTGCTCCCCATGGGCCATGAGATGGGGCCTCAAGGTAACCCAAGGCTGAGCTGCTTTTTCTAACCCCATGGGTCATCTACATGCACTAAAGAGGACCAGAACTTGTTTAAGCCATGAGTGGGTGGTCCTTACAAAGAGGATGCTCAGGAAGGGAGGCAGATGCACAAGCCCACAGCAATGGCCATCCTGCCCATCTGCAAACCACCAAGGCATTTCTACAGCGCATCTGAGTTACTGATCTTCTGGGACCTAGTTTTTCCTCAGTTTCCCTTCTGCAGGTACCTGTTATATCTTCAAGTCTGAGGTTTTTTGAGGGAAAAGCTTCCTTCCTTTTGCTCTCCATACAGAGAAAACGTGGGCAGCAGGAGGAGAGCACAACCTGGGAGATAAAAGCATTTTCACTCCTGGAACAAACACCACAAAACCCAACTTTGTCCATGCCCAGGACTGCGCCCGTGTTACTAAAGCGAGAGCGCTCAATGGCAACCAGCTCCAGAAAAACTGATTCCTTCATTTCTTTGTACATTTGGACGCACAAATACGTGTTTTTATCGCCCCGCGAGCCTGATGGGATGGTACAAAGTGCTTTACAGGGCTGCTTAAAATTCTGTTCTTTCAATCAAGGATTAACAACAGCTCATTAAGCTGTGTCAAGCACTCAGAAGCTGTGATTTCGCTCCTTGGGTAATTGAACATTTTCTGCCCATCGTGCTGCTTTCCTCGGTGACAGTTTAATTTTTGCCAGGGAGCTGTGGAGACCAAGCTCTGCAAGAAAAATGCTTTCTCTTAAGAAAAAAGGTAAATTTCTAGTGCTTCAAAAGCTGCTTCATGTTAAGCAATCAATGGAGTTGAAAAGCAGGAGTCACTGACTTTTTCCTTCTGTGCTTTGTGGAAAATCCCTGCTCCCATCACGACGCCAAGGTCAGTAACATCAAAATATTGACACGCTCTTGCAGAAGCCTGGATTTCAGTCCAGTAAATGGTAATTCTTATTAAACACAACCACCGGCTCTATGCACAGGGCTACACTTCACTGTATGACAGACAGATACTAAAAACTGTTATAAAAAGGCAAAATTCCCTGCCTCCTCTGCAGGAAAACGGAGCCAGCAGCCCCATTACCAAACCTACATGGGATTTTGTTCCTTATTTTCAACCCCTGTCTGCAAGTCACCCCCCTTTATTTTCCCACCCATCTCCACTCATCACATCCAGACCTCAGCAAGGCTGGTTTGGGTCTCAGGGCACCACCCAACCTAATTAACACACCTAATTGCTTACTGCCCTTGATCTCAGGTGTTTCCTTGGAAACAGCTCTTTAACTGATCCAGAGGCATCCCCCAGAGCGAATATGGGATTTAAAACCCGTACCTCTGAAAGCCATTGGCCACATGGCTCCAGATAACACGCATGGCTTGGAAGTTGCATCCATCATCATAAGCAGATGCAATCACACGCCTGGAAAATAACGTCTGCAAGAGACTCCCTCAATATTTCAATATATTTAATTATGCCCCCGGATTTGTCAGCAGTTGCAGGTAGGAATTAATCGTAAAAGATGGAAGATGGGGATTGGCCAAAATAATTAAAGGGTTTGCACCAGCAAAGCAAGCAGCGAGGAGCTGGAGGAAGGTTTTTGGTTGGGATCTTCAAGGATGGATTTTGAACAGATCTCATGTAGCAGCAGCAGACTGACAGCTTTTGACTGGAAAAGACCAATGCTCCACCATGCGTTTCTGTCCTGGTTTTGCTGACACTGAGCCACACAATTCCATTTTTGGCTCAGCAGAGCTGCATTTCTGAGAGCATTGCAGTGTTTGATTTAGTGAACGGAGTGGCTATTATAAATAGAGTTACTTTCCTCATAGTAGCTAGCGAGACTTTGTTTCAGTTCTCGCCAGCAGCGTTTACATTAACTCAAGGTCTGCTTTTCAGCCTTTTGCCTGCACCTGTGGCCATATGGTCATCGATTCTTTGGGGTTTGGTTTGGTTTTTCTCCCCTTCTCTGCACAGGAGGATGGGGGAAGCAAAGGCCTGGGATTTTCTGGGACAGGTGATCCGGGTGTGATCCAAGCTGACCAACAGATTGTATTTTATCCCATAAGTGTCACACTCACTATAAATTAGTGAGTTTGCAGTGAACAACCTCTTCTTCAAATGGTGGCTGTCTCATCCAGCTCATTTGGTTCCTGAGGCTCACCCCTCCCTTGTCACATTTTCATTCTTGCACACAGCCAGCAACTGCTGTTTGTGAGCTGAGGATAACTTTGATTGCTTTATTCTCGTTATTCCTATTTTTATTACAATTCATTATTATTATTATTTCTGTTTGGTTTATTTTAATTATTAAATTATTATCTCAACCAGACAAGTCCTTTCACTTTTACTCTCCCAATTCTCCCCTCTACCCCATTGGGGATCGAGCAAGCTGCTCCATGGTGATTCAATGCCTCCCAGGTTAAACCAAGGGCTCCTCTCCCGCCCAGCTGAGCCCATTTCTGAAGAGCCCCAAATCCTCCCACTTTGCTGTGGATACAAAACCCTCTCAATGCTATTTCTATGCCCTCTCTGAAGCCCAACCGAATGACAGCAACCCCATGGAAATGAATAGGGTTTATCTCTGCATGGGTTATCTCTGGTAGGAGACAGCAGCAGTGGCTGCTGATGGAAGGAAGATTTGTGCTTTTATTCCTCTCTGTGCCAGAGAGGTAACACACATTTCTTTTCTTACGGATTTACCGTTTTGGGTCAAAAAGCACAACTCAAGAGTGAAAATTAATCTCAAGTTAAAATGAAAATATAACGAGCTGGCAAATATCTGTGCAGCCAAACAAATTTGCAAGCGCGGGAGTGCACACACACACATCTTCTCTTATCAGCTAAGCCCCATCTTGTCCCCAAAACGCAGATACCACTGGGCTGCGGGCATGGATTTCAGATGCTTGTTCTGAGATGGTTTACCTGCGCTTTGGAAGTCTATCAAGAACAAATTAATGCCTCGTGCCTTCGCAGTTGGGTAAATGAAATGGCAATTTCTTCGTGAGCAGGCTTATCTTGCACTGAATTTTGCAGATTCAGTTTCAGGGTAGCTCTGATCTGTAGCAGGGCCTAAGTAAACAAACCTATCGCCTTGTGAAACCCAAGGGTCTATTATGAAACTAACTTAAAATTATCACCCCTTGCTTCTCCACCCACACTGCATGGGGGAACCCGAGCTCTCACCAAGCAGATGCAACTAATTAAGATGTATTTCTTAAAAAAACTCCAACTTTTAAAGCAATTAAGCCTTTATCTCACTTAAATCCTACAAACAACTGTCTGATTTTCAATTTCTTGCTTTAATATCTCTTCTTTTCATATAAATATAACATTCACAGTTGCAAAACCATACAAACCCTCTTTTTTTCTTGTTGAAATGCACAGAAAGTTTCCATTTTTCCCCTAAAGCACTGACTTCAGATTTATATGACAGCAATTCAAATGAAGCTAAAGCCAAGCGCTTCTCATCTCAGGACCTCAAGCACACATAAAATATCATTTGTGCATTATAACACTTCTTTCAAGGTGCAAGACCCACATGTGAGGGGAAAACAGAGTGGGAAAGACAGACAAGGCAGCAGGTCCAGGTCTACATCAGCAATACGACAAAATTCAAAGGTTTCTGCAAACCCTAATTTAAAAAAAATCATAATACAATTAAAAATAAACCCCTACCTTTCATTTCTCCCTGTGTTTTCAGGAGCAAGGCCTCTTCTCCAGCATCTCCTAAGCCAAGCAGCAGCCTTAGTCCCAGCCCCAAGCTCTGTCATTTATAAACCAGGCTGCAGCCCCTGCCCCATGATTTCCCCTCCCCAGGGCATCCCAGCCTGACCCCAGCAGTGGGAATTGCCAATACCCAGCACCTGGCTCCATTTACCTCATTCACACCTCCCAGAGGCACAGATCACTTCATCCTGTGAAAATAAAACCATTATCTCATACAGATAAGAAGTTAATAACCACTACTCTTCATAGGAAAAGCGATGTAATGACAGTAGGCAGAATAATGGGCTTTTTTTTTAATTTGACCTTTGTAAAAAATTTTATCAGACGCTACTCCAGTAGACCAGAGCTTTGCTATGTTATCCCATGATCTAAGGCATCTGGGGAGGCTTAAAACACTAAGTAAAATACTGTGTGTGTCATGAGATGCTGTCAGACTGCACAGTCAGATACATTACAGTACATACAGTTACTGTATAATACTAACTGTAAAAAAATATTGATTAATATTGGCACATATCTTCCTTTAAATAGAATTAACTCGTTTTTCCAAATTTTTTTCCACTCTGGGTCTACCCTAAAGCTGGGAATATCACAGTTAGGGACCAATTTTCATTCGCAGGGAACCTTCTTGCGTTTGTGTCCTGCACACCTAAGGTTTGCACGAGAATTAAATGTATTGGAGAGTAAACAGGAAAATAATGAGTCCTTATCAAACAAAGGAATCGTTGAAACCTGGTATTGAAATGAACTTAAATCATGTTAATATGAATTTTGGGGGGAAAAATCAACGCTGAGAGAAGGCAGCACAAAGTTTCCCAGCACAAAGATATTGTTGAAAAAATAGATATTTCCCCTCTGGGCAGCACTGGTTGTTTTCTGTACTGATATCCCCCATTTTCTGCCCCAATTTCCTCCTATTTTCTGCACCAATTTGCCCCAACGGGTGCAATCTGGACCCAGTCCCTGCCAAGCCCATGCAGGCTGCAGTGATGCCCACACGTAGCAATCATATAGCTAAAAATAATTCACTCTTTTGACCCAAAGAAGCACATTTTTCTCCTCCTTAATTCTTAGATTTGCATTCTGGCTTATTCAGCTCCGTAATTAGCCAAAAGGTTTTCCTGTTTGAGCTTGAGGAAATTGGCTTAATTTAAAATAATTTTGTGGCGCTTATTTTAAGCTCCCTTTCAGAAGTAATTTTATTTAAAATCTAGTTGAAGTCTTCCCATTTAAATGCTAATAACTTTATTAAAATATCGTTTGTAAACTCTTCCTTCCAGGCCTTGCACCTGAAGGAGTTGTGTGTGTTGAGGAGTCGTCAAAAGCCAATTTCTGAGCCATGTTTTGAGGACGAAACCCCTTAAATGCCTTTGCTGCCTATGAGCCAGTTTCCCAGGTGAGAAGATGAAGTGGGCTTCATCTTCATCTTACAGGCTTGGGGACGAGTGGCTGGAAA
>NW_010208364.1:3781-4129 GCF_000695765.1 Mesitornis unicolor | reverse complement strand
CAGGTGCGGAGCTCGCCTAGATGTGCGCTCCCCCAGATGTGCCCGTGCATCCCCGGCCGTGCCGTCGCACAGATGTGCACCCCCAGCAAGGGATGAACCCCCTGCCGTGCGGCCAGATGTGCGCGCTCTCATGGCTGTGCGCTCGCCCAGATGTGGTCTCCCCCAGATGTGTCTGCTCATCCAGACGTGCTCACCTGGCGCGCTCTCGGCCAGATGTGTGCCCTCAGCCAGATGTGTGTCCTTAGCCAGCTGTCCCTACCCACCCTTGTCTGTGCTCACCCAGATGTGCACACTCCCCCGGTGCACGCTTATCCAGCTGTGCGCTTGCCCAGCTATTTCCATGTCTGC
>NW_010208364.1:0-3750 GCF_000695765.1 Mesitornis unicolor | reverse complement strand
GGGGCGGGGCGGTGCCCTCCTTTCTGGGGTGCCCCGGCCTCTGCCTGCCCCAGGATCGGGCAATCCCCCTCCGGCAGTGCAATCCCCGCAGCGTTCCTCAGGCTGTTCTTAATTGGCTTCCCCCTCGCTGTGACAGAAGGAGGCAATAATTAACGCTGTTGCTCACCGGGTGCTCTGGCGGCGCCCAGATCGCAGGGAAGGGCCTCCCGGCAGCATGGTGCCCGCTGTGGCTGTGGGACAACTGGAGGGTCCTTCCTCCACCACATGGGCACCTCTCGGCCTCGTTGCTTTGGTGTTTGGGCAGGAGAACAGCTCTGATCCTTTTATTTTCCTTTTGGGATGGGCTCTGTCTGATGGGTGCCGCTGCCTTGGTGCTGCTAGGGCTCTGGAGCTGGCAGTGCCTGGCCCTGCCTGCTCCGGGGCAGCTCCACATGGTGCCCTGTCTGCATCCATCCCACTGGCTGGAGCCAGTCCTGTCCAGCCTCACCCTCTTCCTCCTCTTCCTCTTCCTCCTCTGCAGTTCGATGCCGAATTTCGCCGCTTCAGCATGAAGCGCTCCAGCACGGGCAGCTTCCAGGACTTCTACCGCCTGCTGCAGACAGTGCATCAGATCCCACGCGTGGACGTGCTCCTGGGCTACACGGACGTCCATGGCGACCTCCTGCCCATCAACAACGATGACAACTACCACAAAGCCCTGTCCTCCGCCAACCCTCTCCTCAGGGTCATCATCCAGAAGAAGGGTAAGCAGGAGCCAGAGAAGGACACCAGATTCATCCTCCCCATCAAGGGAGATGAGCCACATCTTGTGGTATCGTTGTTTCCATGTTTGGGCTGTGCCAGTGGAGGTGACAACACTGGGAGGCTCCCAGAGCCCCACTGGGGCCATGGCACCCACGCAGGCTCTCTTTGGCAGCCCTTCCCCATGGCAAAGGCACCCATCCCAGCCCGGCCCTGTGTGCTCCAACCAGCAAAGGCAAATCCTTGCGATTCACCCCTTTGAAGTCGTGTTTTTCTAGCAGGGCTTGCGTGGGCTCCCGGAAAACATTGTGTTGCTCCCGTGAGCTGGGAGCCCCATCCGGCTTCCTGCCCTGAGGTGGTGGCAGCCATCATTTTGGCAGCTCTCTCAGGGTGCTGGGTGCTGCTGAGTTTCTGGTGGTGGGAGGAGGCTCCTCTCCTCCCCAGCAGCCCAGGGGCTCACCCTGACCTTAGCACTGTGTTCCCAGAGAGCAGCTTCCTCACGCAGCAGCATGAAATCACCCTGATAGCAGCGTCCGAGCAAGGACGACAAACACCCCAGGTACATCTCTTCACCAGTGACATGGAGACGAGCCTGTCCACTTCTGCTTGGTTTAGTAGCACAGAGGCTTTCTAACCATCAAGCAACAGTGTGCATAGCCAGAGCCTGATCTAAAAGCCCCAGTTCCCCCAGTGCAACTCTGTGTTCCCAGCTCATGTTACTGGTACGAAGTCCCTGGGCAAGGGGTGATGCTGGTGGCCCTGGCTGCTGTGCCAGATTCCTGGGCTCCTGCATCAAGGTGGTACAGGATGCCCTGTACATGTGTTCCCTCAGGGGTCATGTGGTGTGGAGGCCAGCAGCAGGGATCCAGACTTGTGGGCAGGAGGGAGCCAGAGCTCGTGGTGTGCTCGGGGGCTGCCACTGCCGGCACTGAACCATCCTCTGTCCCTGGACCAATGCCTGGACCCAGGCTGTGACACTGGGGCTGCTGTGGGAGCATCGCTTCTGCTCCCAGAGCTACCTCGTCTGCTGCTGGGAAGAGCCTATGAGGGCCCGTGGTGACCATGCTGAGCTGGCACAGTGTGGGGAGCAGGCAGTCACAGCTCTGGTGCTGTGGGCAGCCTGATAAGGAGGGCAAGGAGGCAGCGCCAGGAAGCCCCAGCACTCAGCTGTGCCCATGGGAGAGGGGCCGCAGGGCCAGGAGCAAGCCCGGGGTGAGTCACAGCTGATTTAAAATGGATCCAGGTCATCCCAGGGCTGGGCTGTTGTCGAACCAGTCCGGGATGGTGAGGAATGTGGCTGCAGAGGCTCTCTAGCACCCAGGCGTGGGGAGCCATGCACAGGTGTGTGTACATAGGTGTGCACCCCTCGGTGGGCTCCGTGGCAGCCAGTCCTGCCACAGGGGATCTAAAAGCAAAGGTTGTGACTTGGTTCCTCTCTGTGCCGTCACCCCATCATGTGAAGCCATCCCCATGGGGCAGCCTGGCTGGGGACGGTGGTGCTGGCCCTCCTTGGCTGGGCTCAGCACACGGGAAGGGCAGGGGAAAGCCCAGCACATCACCAGGGCTGCTGGTGGGCTCGTCCATGGATGCTGGATCTGCCTGGCCCAGCCGCTCTGCGCCCCTCAGAGAGGAGCTGTGTGCTGAAATAGCTGTGGGAAAGCCTCCACCGCCCTTCCCTGAGCTAAAAATACGCCAGGTTGTGTGTGCAGGGAGATATTTATAATGCAGAAGCCCTGGCAGCCTGGCTTGGCTAGGGAGAAACCCTGCGTCCCCTGGGCTTGGGGGCACCCCCAGCACCCCTGCAGCTGGAGCAGGGTCTGGGTGCTGCTGGGGGACGCTGTGAGGAATGTGTTGGTGATGCAGCGTCCAGATCTGGGCTCCCCTGTGGAAAGAGATGGGGAGAAACCAGAGAGGGCCCAGGGGATGCTTCCAGCATCTGGTGGATGCAGCCAAGGAGGGAACATGGTGGAGCTGGGCCCCATGGAGCAGCCCCAGGGCAGGGTCAAGGAGGATGGAGTCAAACCCTGTGTGGTAGTGCCAGATGGTGGAGTAAGAGACAAGGGTGCAAATGTTCAGGGGCCCCAGGGATGCTGCAGCCCTGGGATGGGTCTCTGGGCGGTGGGGAGTCTCCGTCTTTGGGGATGGCAGGGCCCTGCAGGACACAGCTGTGGCCATCCCCATCTTGTGCTCCAGCAGGGACAGGGGACTCCGGTGCTGTCCCATGGGGTCAGACTCACCCTCAGGGAGCCAGCTGCTCCTGCAGCACCGCCTCACACAGGGGGAACCTCATGCTGGGGGGGCTCCCTCTCCCCAAACTTGGGCACGGCCACGGCTCTCAGGCTGGCAGGGCTGGCAGCTCTAGTGTTAAGCTGCAGTGTTTGGCTTAAAGTGTGATTAAGGCTGAATCACTGCCTGGATCCCACTTAATCCCAGCCTCGTGTACGCTGGGTAATCCCAGGAGATGGGCCCGGTGGAGACAGGCTGAAGGAAAAGCCGGGGTGATGCTCTGGGGAGGAAAAGCCAGTGACACCCGTGAGCAAGGCACCTCTCCCGACATCTCCTCTAACACCTGGGGCCAAGGGCACATGGTTGCATCCCTGGGAAGCTGCGGTGCCTGACCCGTGTCCTCCCTTGCTCCCTACAGCAGAGTCCGATGCCAGCGTCTTCGCCTCAAACTCCTTGCAGCGGAAGAAGAAGGGGCTGCTGCGCCCCGCGCACTACCGGGCCAAGCCTCACCTCCTCATCGGCATGCCCCAGGACTTCCGCCAGATCTCCTCCATCATCGATGTGGACATCCTGCCCGAGACCCACCGCCGCGTGCGGCTCCACAAGCACGGCTCCGACAAGCCGCTGGGCTTCTACATCCGCGATGGCGTCAGCGTGCGCGTGGCCCCGCAGGGCGTCGAGAAGGTGCCTGGCATCTTCATCTCCCGCCTGGTGAAGGGCGGCTTGGCCGAGAGCACGGGGCTGCTGGCGGTGAGCGACGAGATCCTGGAGGTCAATGGCATC
>NW_010208363.1:4974-6512 GCF_000695765.1 Mesitornis unicolor | reverse complement strand
TTGGCCTTGTTGAACCTCATGCCATTGGCCTTAGCCCATGGATTCAGTTTCACCGGAGCTATTCCTGTAGTGGGACACTTTGCTCCTGGCTTGACATTTCTGTTTGATGTACGGAAGGAGTGTGCAGGTCTTAAGTCATTACTCATCATTTTTTTTTCCCAAAAGAAAGTCTCCTTTCATCTTTTGTTTTTTCCTTCTTTAAGTTTCCTGCTATGAGATTTCTGGATTATTTCCTGGCCTGGGCTAACGTGCCCGGTAGCTGTAAAATTACACTTTTCACCTTCAGGGCACAGCATGTGTGTGTCTTTGTATTGCAAATTTGCTTATGGATGAGTTTATTCTAGCTGAGGATTTCATTTCTGTTTATAATAAAGCCATGGGATCTGGTTCTGATCTCACTCATACCGGCTTTAAACTCTGAGGTAATGAGATGGGCAGAAGCTGAAACAAGAGAGGTTCAGACTGCACATAAAGGAGAGGCTTTACCTCCATGTGGATGGTCAAGCAGCGGGACAGGACCCCAGGGACGTTGTGCATCGCTGTTCATCACAGCATGGCTTAGGTGGGAAAGGACCTCAAAGCCCTCCCACAGTCCAACCCCACCATGGGCAGGGACACCCAAAACCAGCCCAGGCTGCTCCAAGCCCCGTCCAACCTGGCCTTGAACACTGCCAGGGAGGGGGCACCCACAGCTTCTCTGGGCAACCTGGGCCAGGGCCTCACCAGCCTCACAGGGAGGAATTTCTTCCTAATATCCAGTCTAAATCTCCCCTCTTCCAGTTTAAAACCATTCCCTTTCATTGTATCACTACCTTCCCTTGTAAAAAGTCTCTCCCCATCTTTCCTGTAGCCCCTTCAGGTCCTGGAAGGTCGCTATAAGATCCCCCCTTCTCTTCTCCAGGCTGAACAACCCCAACTCTCTCAGCTGTCCCCATAGCAGAGCTGCTCCAGCCCTTGGATCATCTTTGTGGCCTCCTCTGGTCCCGCTCCAGCACTTCCATGTCCTTTTTGTGCTGGAGACTCCAAAGCTGGACGCAGCCCTGCAGGTGGGGTCTGAGCAGAGCAGAGCAGAGGGACAGAATCCCCTCCCTGGCCCGATGGCCACACTTCTTGTGATGCAGCCCAGGCTGGGGTTGGTTTCTGGGCTGCAGATGCACATTGGTGGCTCATGTTGAGCTTCTCGTCAACCAACACCCCCAAGTCCTTCTCCTCAGGGCTGTTCTTTGAGGTTTTCAAGACCTGACTGGATAAAGCCCTGAGCAAGTCTCACAGCTGACCCTGCATTAAGCAGGAGGTTTGACCCGAGTCCTCCCAAAGTCCCTTCTAACCTGAATTATGATCCTATGAACCTTGGTGATGCCGGCATCACAGCATGGAAATGAGAGCAGCAGCAGGTCTCTAGTATGGAAAAAAAGAGAAGAAAGAGCAAGAACTTCATTAATGCCTGAAAATTCCCATGGCTCACACCTCTCCTTGTTTTCCACCAGAAGTTCTCCGAGTGCAGGGAAAAAGGATCCTCCGAAGCGCAGACATCCTCG
>NW_010208363.1:3591-4944 GCF_000695765.1 Mesitornis unicolor | reverse complement strand
CAGCATCTCAGTCTGGTAAGATGGGGCAGCTTCATGGCCTCTAAGCCCTGCTCTAGCTCAGATTTTGGGGAAAAAAAAGGCCATTCTGACCCATACTCATCCCCCATAGAGGATGACTCATTAAAGGTTGGAAGAGACCTCTAAGATCACCAAGCCCAACCTCAGCCCAACACCACCATGGCCACTAAACCATGGCCCCAAGTGCCACATCCACCAGTGCTTGAACCCCTCCAGGGATGGGAACTCCACCACCTCTCTGGACAGCCCCTGCCAGTGCTTGACCATTCTTCCAGTCAAGAAATTTTTTCCTCATATCCAATCTCACCCTCCCCTGGCACAACTCGAGGCCACGACACCAGCCCCGCTCTCCTTCTGGTGACACTCCAACAGCAAGCACGCAGAGAAACTGCAAATCTGCACCTGAAAGTAGCTGAATTCAGCTGCTTTTTTCTATTTTAAAAGTGGTATGGATTTAAATGTGACAAGAACAGCGACGGCTGCAAATCTGCGTGCGCCAGTGAACATGCAGTGGGTCTCCGAGTTGTTTCCTGTCCATTCTTGTCACCACAGGCAGCCCCCAGATGGACATTTATGAGCTCGTCTGCTCCTTGTCACAGAAAGCGAAAGCACTGGGGCTGATCCCTGACAGTTGGCATAAATTATCCTTTTCTTTTTTCCACTCTGGTGTCTGAAATCAGACCTTTTAAAAGACACAACTGCTTCAAAGCAGAAATAACTTCTCCCGGGAGATTAATCCCTGAAAAAAAACCCACTCTGAGCTGGCAGGTTTGTGGCAGCAGAAAGAAAAGACAGAAGGAACAGCGATTTGTACCATCCTGTCACTTTTCACTTTTCTTTGCGTAGAGCATGAAGATGTTTACATTAACTCAAGGACTTTTTTTTTCAGTTCTCGTTCGTCTTCACAGCCTTTTCTTTACGGGATGCAGCCAGGACAGATGACAACCACAGTCAACAGAAAATAGTCCATACCATCAATGTCACCCGCTATAAACAGGGGAGTTTGCTGGGGATGCCCTCACTTACTTCAATCGTTACTGTCCCAGGAGGGTTTCACTCACCATTTGGTTCACAAAATGTCAGGAGTTGGAAGAGACCTCAAAAGCTCCCCCAGTGTAACCCCTGCCAGAGCAGGATCACAAGAGCAGTCACGTCATCATGTCCAACCGTTCCTGCCTACCCACTAAACCATATCCTTAAGTACCTCATCTACCCGCTCTTTAAATACATACAGGGATGGTGACTCCACCACCTCCCTGGGCAGCCTGTTCTAGCTTCTGACGACCCTCTCAGTAAAGAACTTCCTCCTTATCTCTAACCTGAACCTCCCTTGGC
>NW_010208363.1:231-3373 GCF_000695765.1 Mesitornis unicolor | reverse complement strand
CTCCAGAATCTCAACATCCTTCTTATAGCGAGGGGCCCAGAACTGAACACAGTACTCGAGGTGCGGCCTCACCAGTGCCAAGTACAGGGCGATAATCACCTCCCTGGACCTGCTGGTCACACTGTTTTTAATACAGGCCAAGTGCCGTGTGATGGCACTCAGGATTCCCAGGGGTTACCCCTACTCCTTGCTGACCGTTGTGTTTTCACTGGTGCAGGGTCATTGATCGCTGCGTGAGGTAAATTTGACTGGTTTATTATCGTTGTTCCTATTTTGAAGCTTGGATGCCCATGAGCCAGCAATGTGCCCTTGAGCCAAGAAGGCCAAGGGCATCCTGGGGTGGATGAGAAGGGGTGGTTGTAGGGCAGAGAGGTTCTCCTGCCCCTCTGCTCTGCCCTGCTCACACCACAGCTGCAATCTTGTGTCCAGTGCTGGGCCCTCAGCTCCAGAAGGACAGGAACTGCTTGAAAGAGTCCAGCAGGGCCACAAAGATGCTGGAGAGAGTGGAGCATCTCCTGCTGAGGAGCGGCTGAGGGAGCTGGGGCTCTTGAGCTTGGAGCAGAGGAGACTGAGGGGTGCCCTCATTCATGGGGATCAATTTGGAAAGGGCCAGTGTCAGGAGGAAGGAGCCAGGCTCTGCTCTGGGATGTCCAATGCCAGGACAAGGGGCAATGGTCCCAAGCTGGAGCACAGGAGGTTCAAGCTGAAGATGAGGCCAAAGTTTGTGAGTGTGAGGGGGCCAGAGCATGGCCCAGGCTGCCCAGAGAGGTTGTGGAGTCTCCTTGTCTGGAGACACCCAAAGCCCTGGCTGCGGTCCTGTGTGACTGCTCTGGTGATCCTGCTGTGGCAGGGGTTGCACTGGGGGAGCTTTCCAGGTCCCTTCCAACTCCTGACATTCTGTCATTCTGTGTGATTCTGTGATACCTGGAGGTGTGAGGGGCAGCCTGGGCTGGGTCCTCCTCTCCAGGCTCTGCCTGTGAGGCTGGGACAGCTCCGTCACCTCTCCGTGACATCCCGGCCTTGCCAAAATCAACAGGAATTTTGTCCCGGATTTCACCGGAGCAAAGACGTTGCCCTTTGCATCCGTCTGCAGCTCTGTGTGAGGTGTGACAGTCCCTCTTGCCAGGCACCTGTTTTACCACCACCACCTTTGTCCTCCCCTCCCCTTCCTGTTATTAGGCCCTGACTTGCATCAGCTCTAAAGTTCCCCGAGGGAGGCTCTGGTGCCAGAAAAACGAGCCCTGCAATCAAAGGAATTGGTGAGGATTCAAGAAACTCGGCTAACGCTGAAGGTACCCAAAGGAAAAGGTACGACAGAAAAAAACAAATGACCCTATCCTGAAGAAAAAAATACAAAACAAACCACTTGGAAAATACTCCCAAGCCTGACAGAAGGGTGAAAACGTGAGCCATCACACACAGATTTCCTCCCTGCTTCAAAAGCAGGATATCGACAAGAAATACGGCAGCGATGCAACCGCGCTCGTCTCTGCTTTCCCATTTACGAGGATCCCAGACCTCTCACACCCAGCTCGCCCCATCTTACGCATGCAGCGCCGCGGCGAGCCAAAAAGGAAGAGCCTTTTTTGGCTTTGATCTCCAGGCAAGAAGTTGATGCTTGATCGTAACAAGAAAGGAAATAACTCGATACACGCACAGCGTTGGTGCAAAATACAATGGGTTCTTGCCAAGGGAGCAGCTCTCTGGAAATGGCGCAGATTCCACCTGAAGCAAGCTGGGTGCTGCTCCATGTGCTCCAACAGCAGCTGCCACCACGGCTTAGTGAGGTTTTTTTGGGGCCCCTCAGTTCAAGAAGGACAGGGAACTGCTGGAGAGAGTCCAGCGTAGGGCTACAAAGATGATTAAGGGAGTGGAGCATCTCCCTTATGAGGAGCGGCTGAGGAAGCTGGGTCTCTTTAGTTTGCAGAAGAGGAGACTGAGGGGAGACCTCTTTAATGTTTATAAATATATAGAGGGTGAGTGTCACAAGGATGGAGCCAGGCTCTTCTCGGTGACAAACAATGATAAGACAAGGGGTAACGGACACAAACTGGAACACAGGAGGTTCCACTGAAATTTGAGAGGAAACTTCTTCTCAGTGAGGGTAACAGAGCACTGGCCCAGGCTGCCCAGAGAGGTTGTGGAGTCTCCTTCTCTGGAAACATTCAAAACTCGCCTGGACGCCCTCCTGTGTATCCTCATCGAGGTGTTCCTGCTCTGGCAGGGGGATTGGACTGGATGAGCTTTTGAGGTGCCTTCCAATCCCTAATGTTCTGTGATTCTGTGATTCTGTGATTCTGTGATTTGATTTTGTTATCTACGCTGCATTCATTTTACAAACCACTCCAGCGCTCCTTTTCACGGAGAAAATGAGGAAGCAAAGGGGAGAGCCTTCCCTTCCTTGAAAACACTCGCACAGGAGTTGTCAGACTGGTGAAATACCCCGGGCGACGACGGGCGGATTACCAGCAGGGCCTAATCTGGATCAAAACAAGAGTTTATTAACAGAGCCGGTTGCGCTGTAAAACCAAAACGCACTTTCACACGCCTAATCCGCTTGATAAGGTGGAAGGACGGCGGCCTGGGAACAGTTTTAATGGTTGACTCATTGGCGTATTTTCGACATCCATCATAAACAGTTGAGCTGGGAACGTTTTTATCGCTTCCAAAGTCACCGAGCGACTGATGGCAGTGCCCATCTGCGCCTCAGCCGCACAACGGCTTCATTTACAGCCCGCGACCTTGAGGTGCCACCCCAAAAGCCCCAATTTTACCCCGTTTTGAGCAGGCCTACGATTGCCCAACCCCACCAGGACGTCCCGTGCTCTCAGCCCCTGCCACCTCTGTGCTGTCCCCTCCTCGCCCTGTGCCCCACACCCTACGGTGACAATGATGGGGACCCTCTCTCCTCCCCTCCTGCAGCTCTGGGCCCTATCAGCCACCCCCAGGCCTCTGATCGTGTCCCTGTGCCTCATCTCCCATCCCCAGGCCCCTTCCCCTATCTCTAACCCCTGTCCCCATGCACAATCCCCCTGTCCCCAGTCTCCTGTCCCCAGTCCCGTTCTTCCATCCACTACTGCAGGCCCTGTCCCCAGGACCCTGTCTCAGGCCATGTCCCATGTCCCCAGGCCGTGTCCTCCAT
>NW_010208363.1:0-200 GCF_000695765.1 Mesitornis unicolor | reverse complement strand
ATCCCCCCAGGCCGTGCCCTCCATGCCCCAGCCCCAACCCCCCATCCTCTATCCCTCCAAGCCCTGTCCCCATCCTCTGTTGCCAGCCCCTGTGCCTGTTCCCTATTCTCCATCTCTGTCCCCTCTGCCCTCATCCCTGGTGCCTGACCCCTATCCCTGCATCCCACTCCCCTGTCCCCCATCCTTTGTCCCCATGCCCC
>NW_010208362.1:44925-57714 GCF_000695765.1 Mesitornis unicolor | reverse complement strand
GGGGTGAGTGTGGGCGGCAGGGCCCGGGCGGGGGAGGCTGCGCCCCGGTTCTTGCCAGAGTGCGGGTGAAGCACCGGTGGGTGTCGGCGGACAGCAATATTATTTTGTACTGGCATCGGTTATTGCCTGTGGTTGCAGAGACTTGAATGAGGGCTGTGGAGCAGCCGAGGAGCTGCTGCAGGCCCTGGCGTTCCCTCACCAGCTCCTGGGAAGCGTTGGATGTGCTGGGAGCTGTTGTTCCTTTCGTTTTATTTTATTGCAGTCGTTTCCTGGCTCATCTCCTAAAGGCATGTGGTCTAAGGAGTCAGGAGGAGTAGTACCACTGCATGCGGTGAAATGATATGGCAGAAACCCTTTTTTACTCCATCACACATCATGTATTATGCCATTAAGTGTAATATATATGCTTTGTTTCACAGAGAGAGTCTGTGAAATCTTATTGGTGGTATTTCTGGTGTTTTGGTTTTTTTTTTCCATGTTTGTATGTTAAGGTTTCCTTCAGAGCCACAGAATCCCCCCACCTGGGGTCCTTTGAGAAGTCAAAAAGCCTTACAGATACAAGGGAACATCCGTGTAGTTAGCTTGGGTTGCTGAAAGTCTATCAAGTAAATAAAGTAGCTGGAATACAAGAGGAAAGGGTTCTTGCACAGGCAAGCAAGACAGTAGTACCTGGTTACCTCCTCCTCCAGTGGTGTTTCCCAGGGATCTGTCCTGGCCAGCTCGAGCTAGTTGACCAGGTAAATGGTTGAGCAGTGAAGTGAGAAGGCTTGGTAGTGATATTAAGCTGTGGAAAAATACTAAGAACAGGGGTTGGCTATGAAAATAAAAAAAAAAGGAAAATACTCTATAAGGCTGCCCAGGCAATAACATGACAAATGAAATGGTAGGGATGTACGTGAACAGAGGGGACCAGCTTTCCATGTAGAAGATGGGCTGTGAGCTCACCATTACTTACGGCAAAATGGAGTTTTCACTAGACTGGACTGTGCCACTTTTCATAGTGCCTCTTGGTTCTGACAGTGGCCAAAAACAGATGCCTAGGGAAGAGGGAGGAAATTTAGAGCAAACACACAGAAATGCTTTCCACTGCTATTGTACCAGCCTCCAGGAATTTGCAATTCAAGGTCTTCCCTTATGAGAAGTTTAAACTTGTGGTACATTTTTGGTGGCTTACTAGCCAAGATGTAGGAGTAGGATGTGTGAGGTGGTCCATTTGAGTGGAAAGTTAGGCTTTTGACATATGTGTCTTTGTGAGCTGTGTAAAGGCAAGATAAATACCAGAAAGGATAATAAGAATGCTGAGGCTGGTTGTATGAGCTTCATCAAGGCTGAGTGCCAAGTCCTGCACTTTGGTCACAACAGCCCCATGCAATGCTACAGGCTTGGGAAAGGTGGCTGGAAAGCCGCCTGGCAGAAAGAGAACTGGGGGTGTTTTGTCAACATCTGACTGAATATGAGACAGTAGTGTGCCCACGTGGCCAAGAAGGCCAATGGCATCCTGGCCTACATCAGGAATAGTATAGCCAGCAGGACTAGAGAAGTGATTGTCCCACTGTATTTGGAGCTGGTGAGGCCACATCTTGAGTGCTCTGTTCAGTTTTGGTCACCATTGTATAAGAAAGACATTGAAGTGCTGGAGCGTGTCCAAAGAAGAGCGACAAAGCTGGTGTAGGGTCTTGAGAATAAGTCTTATGAGGAGCTGTTGAGGGAACTGAGGTTGTTTAGTCTGAAGAAAGGGAGGCTGAGGAGAGCGCTTACTGCGCTCTACAAGTACTTGAAAGGAGGTTGGAATGAGGTGGGGGGTCAGTTTCTTCTCACAAGTAACGAGTGATAGGATGAGAGGAGATGGCCTCGAGTTGCATCAGGGGAGGTTTAGAGTAGATACTAAGAAAAAATTCTTCGCTGGTAGGGTTATTAGGCATTGGAACAGGCTGTCCAGGAAATTGGTTGAAGTGTCATCCTTGGATGTATTTAAAAGCCATCTAGATGTGGTGCTCAGGGACATGGTTTAGAAGCAGGCATGGTAGAGTTAGTTAATGGTTGGACTTGGTGATGTTAAAGATCTTTTCCAACCATAACGATGCTATGATTTGAAGGCAGAGCAATCCTAGCTATTGTAGAGCCAATTGGCAGTTCTTGGCTAAAGAAATCAAGAAAATTCTTGAACTGTGAGCTGTTTTCTTATAGTTACTCATTCACAAATGTACTTTGATGCAATCATGCTGCTGTTCTGAGTTATGGCCTGAGGATTTTATGGGATGAAAATAGGAACTTGGATACACACAGATGAAGTAATCTGTTGCTGTGTAAGTTTTTCTGAGGAACACTTTGATACATTCGTATATATTCTGAAGAGGTGGGTTTAACATATTAATGGCAGAACGTAGTGAGGTTGTAGAAAGTCTATGATTATAAACAGTTTCCACTAAAAAAAAAAAAAAGTCATCTCTTCCTTCGTGGAAAGGTATTTTTTTAAGGCTAGTAATAAAATTTTTTTCTTGCAGTATATTAATATTTATGTGTGTGGTTTGTGAGAGATGGTTTTAAAGTTTGAGTATGTGTTCAGGTATTTGAAGAACCAAAAAAGACAAGTTCTAGCATTTCTTATGCTAGAAAGGCATAATACTAAAAAGTTTGTGGCTTGGTTTTTAATACAGTGTTAAGAAGTCTTTGGTACTGTAGGAACCGATGCTTTGTGGTCTGTAAATGTATTGAGAATATGCTCATGTTTGCTGATGTATTGATATCGCGGTTCACCTAAGCCAGCCAAGTTGAGGAAGGCTACTGTTTGCTGGGCGCCATATCCGCAACTTATTTTTATGCAGAGAAAGGTCTGAGAAAATGGGCTTTACATTAATGATTGAACAGAAGCACACAGCTAAATAACTACTGTGTGGACTATTACTGGTTTGTACTTTTGCTCTGTTTCTACAGTAGTGAGGTGCTGCTGCGTTTGTGTGCACTTCATGCAAATTTTAAAGCACAAAATCAAAGGAGGTTGCCTGTGGAGTAAAATAAGTCTCAAATTAAATGCATGTTTTTCTGAAAAATACTTGTGTAAATAAGGTAAATAAAAACTATTTTAAAAAAGAAAGTTTATTTTTCAAGCAAATGTTTGCATTGATGGATAGGATCACAAAATCCAACAGAATTGTTGTCATCTTTCTTTTATTTTTTTTTTCCCTCCATTGGAGGTGTGAGTTAAGTTTATAATGATGTGTTTCTTTGCTTATAGGAAGGGACTGTCCAGAGGTTCCACAAATCAGTGTCTTTCTGGAAAAAGCAGAGAGTCTCTTCCAGCAGTTTTTGAGAGAAACGTGCAGGAAGCCATCAACAATTATACTTGGTATGTATTCACTGCTGAAATAGTACTTCATTAATGGACTCTTGGTTTAAGTAAGTATTTCAAGATTGATACTCATTTTCAGTAGTTGTACTTCTAGTCATTCTCATGAATGACAACTGTTGCAGGATATAAATAGACCTAACCCATTGTTTAGAGGGTTTGAACTTTACTCCTGGTTTGTGTTGTGGATTTGCATGTTTTTAGACGATAGTGAAGGGCACCAATTAAGCCTGGAAGAGAAGTCAGACTTCAAGGTTAAATGCAAATAACGCTCACCAGCGTTGCAGGTCAGTTAACTTTGAAGAAGTTTCGTTCTAGTTGGCACTGGTTAGGATTTGCTTGGCCTGTGTGTCTGACTGCCCTTGCTTTCACTGCATCCCAAGGTGGGCAGTAGCTGTCAGGGACCAGCTAGAGCTTTCTGAGATCTGGAATCCCAAAGCTCAAGGTTTAAAGTGCACCAGGTCTGACAACATAAAAGGCATTGTGTACAGATATGTAACTCATTGCTATTGAAACATTTGTAGAGATGTTAGTCTCAGTTTTGCATTATTTTCTTCTGATAGCTTCTAATAGAGTTAAAGAAGGCTTGTGTTGTCTTTAATTCATAGTTTTGATGTGCCCATTGGCTGAACTGGAGAAAACAAAGTAATAGTTAGAGGTGGAAATGTTTGGTGCATGTGTATATTTGTGGATATATTCTAGAGTGCCCTTACAGTTGCAATGATATACATATATGTACAGCATTTTTTTTATATATATATATACACACACACACATATATGTATTAAAGTGTAATGCTGTAGAAGGAATTGCTTTTAAGGCAGTAAATGGTACAAATAGGAGCATGTATTCGTTGCACTCTACTTAAAGACATACATTTGCAACTCTTTGCATAGATTCTAAGAGCGTGTCCTGAAGATCTTGTGTCCAACAGGAATATGTATCGCTGTCCATTTATGTGATGAGTTGCATTATTTTTTAAATGTTTATACAGAAACTCATTGTGGTTTTCCTTTCAATTGGTTGTCTTTTCACAGTGAAGCGCTTTCATCACTTTCATCTAGTGGTGGTACAACACCCACGGAGTTGAATAATTCTTGGTCTGGAATAAGCAGCTGTACTACTGGTTTGTCTATTGAAAGAAGTTCAGTTTACTCCTGGAGGGATGATGTATGTCAGATAAACTTCTACAGTACACTTTATCTAAATATTGTAGAGTAGATCAATTTTACAGAAAATGGGCATGGAGCCCATTCTTCTGTAGGAGAAGTTAACCACTTTCATTCATTATAGCCTAATGATTAAGTATATACTAATTGAATATTTAGAAAGTAATTCTTTTTGCAAGTTGATATCAGTGCAGCTGATGTGTAGCAAAGAAAAATTGAATAAAAATATGAAATTATGAAATTTAGGGAAAACAAACCTGAACATTTCAAGTTCAGTTCTGTTTCATAAATGATGCAGAGAGAGGTTAAACTTGTTATGGAGGCTGACCTCTGGAGGTATACCTGGTGCAGGCTAGCAGCCTTGCATTAATCCAGAAGCATTGCAGTCACTGCCATTTCCATTTTTAAAAGCCATCCATGTATGGTAGTGGTAGTTCTGCCACACCTTTTGCATAATATCCTAACCTTTAGAGGATCCCATCTGTCACTTCCAGTCCTTTAGGAGAAAGCTTGACCCTGGATCATACAATAACCTGGGTCAGAGTTATTTTCCTCATTTCTTTTTCGTGTGAACCCTTCTGTAACCTGAAGTGATTGGGGCATTCAGCTGAAAGTGAAAGATACAATTTGGGCCCTGAGTATTAACAGTTTCTTCTGTGTTTCAAAGTGTCTAATATAAGTGGCTGAAGATGTGAATGGTTCCCCAGGCAAGGAACCCTCAGCCAAGTGCTTGTTTCCGCATTGGTGGGTCAAGTCAGGCTTTACACTGCTACCTTCATATGCACCTGCACTCACCAATTTCTGGTTGCGCTGAGTTGTAGCTTCAGTGAAGAAGTATGGAAGGCCATTTCTCACATTGAGGGTTGTTTCCTAACCACCGGACTATGCCATGCAGAAGAAAGGTGCTCTTTCTTGGCCCTCTTAGCTGCTTTACTCAAAAAGGAAAAACGCTATTCAAAAGAGCAAGGAGCTTTGGTGCTATGGGTCCCAGAGGTGCAGTGTGCAAGCTTCACTCCATGTTGGAGCAGGGAGGGAGCCAGGACTCCTTGTAAGTGGTGGTTTCTGCCAGCTAATTGTAGACAGGTAGTTCCTTTTTGCTAAATCACCTTGTTCAGGCCGACTATCTGGGTAGTATTTTTCTGGTCGTTGTTGTTTTGTTGTTGTTGTTTTGGTTGGTTGGGTTGGTTTTTTTTTGCATTGCAGCTAAATTGTGACTGCAGAGTAAGAAAGATCCGAAAATCTATTCTGGGATGCTCAGCCACATTGGAACAAGTTGTCCTGTTTTTTAAATATTGTGAGGTTTTTAACACAAATATGTATGCGTATTTGCTAACAACCATTAATTTTATACCATGTAGGAATTTGATAAAGCCAACACACAGAGAGTGCATCAGTTATTTTGGGAGATTGATGAAATGCTGTTTGAAGGAAAAGTGACCTCCCAAACTCAGAGCCTGCAGGCAGAATGTACAGACTGGGTTGAACAATTTCCTCATTTAAGGTAAGGAAATGTCTAGCTGGTACTAGTTTTAACCTGTTATCACACTAATTTGATATTTTGGGGTATTTTACCCTCATATGAACTGCTCTTGATGTATGATGTCAGTAACACCTTTGCATTCAAATCTGTATCTCTGGGACTGAGCTGTGCCACAGTTACGCAGTAAGTCTGGGTGGTTGTGCACTAGTAGCTAATGCTCTTTGTTTTGCTGAATACAATGATTGGAGACAAAGATGCACTATTTCATAATGACTTTTTCTAACTAAATAATATTTACTGTAAATGAAGACATACTGTGAAATTCTGTTACTGATTCTTCTAAAAAGAAATGAAAAATGGAGGTGGCTACATGCTTCACATACACTGCAGGGCCGTAATGTCTTCCTAGGCTATGTAAATCGATGTAAAACAATGTGTTATATTAACCTGACAATAACTAGGTGAACAGATATGAGGATGCATACACGATTAATGAGAATTATTTTGCATAGATGTGCAAAATGTCTAGGCAGCCTGATGACTGCTTCTTGTAACACAGAGGACAGAAGTCAGTGTTGTACTGCATTGTTCTGTCCTGCCTTCATAAGTGGTGGCATGGCATTCCTAATGAGATGTCGTGGCGTATTCCAAACAGACCTGCATGTGTCTGTCTTCTAGTCAGTAGTTTAACAGCATTAAAAAGAATGCTGTCAATAGCTGTGGTGTGCCTTCAATGCTTTTGCATTATTTTCAGAGGCTTGTTACGAATAAATATGAACTAAAATCAACTAACAGTTTGTCACACTTTGTCAGAAATAGGAGAGAACTGTTAAATAAAACAGGCAACTTTCACTAGCATTAAAGCATGCTTTGCCTTTTTTAGATAGTGTAAAAATACTGTAAATAGAACATGCATAAAATGGAGACGGGTTTTGTGCTGTGTAATTAAGTGAAAATATTAAGTCATTTCACTATATTTTCAGATTGTTTTCACTAGGTGAATATATATATTTTTTTTAAGTAAGTGATTTGATTCAAATCTAATGCTGGCAATACCAACCAAATCTGAGAGGTTGAAAGTGAACTGAGGAAATCTAGGGGCTCCTTGTCATTTGATACTAAGAGATGTGATACATCCTGTGGCTTAAAAAGAAAAATAAAATTATTTTCATTATTAAGCTTACAACTTAAAACTCAGTTTATGTTGATGAGTTACTCAAAAGAATACTTACTTTTGAGTTGTGCTTCAAAGAGCTTGCTGGCTGTCCTTCATAATTTGTACAACAGTTGTGTTGATACATGAATACTTAGCATGTGGGAATAGATATACTTGAGCACTGTCATCAGTAAGAGAGATCAGATCTCTTTAAAGAGAAAGCTTTTTGTTCTTGGCTTACAAAATAAAAATTAAAAAAGGCTATTGCTTAGAGCTTCATTTGGTGTAAAGTGCTGTTCTGTAAAAGGTGGTCTCAAAAAATGTGTTCAGTTGAGTCTGAGCATTGCCACTTGCCGTACAGCTGTGACTGGTAAATTCTTTTGAGATCCCTTGTAAATTCTAGTTAAAAACAGTTCAGTGAATAGTGATTATTATTTACCTATACTGTGTTCACAAATTATTTTATAACTTTGTGTACCTTCAAAGAGTTGCTTTTACCTTTCCCCTCTGTCTCTGTGCATTACGCATGTTGGAATTTGTGCTTTTTCTGAACACCAATTCTAGCGTTAACTATCCATGTAAACATTTTCAATTAGGACTTCTGCTCATGTTGATGGATACTGGAGTTGGAGAAGTAAAGTCATAGCAGATGTTATTTGTCTTCCATATCTATTTTAAACATTTCTTACAGAGTTTTGAAAAGAAAGGAAGCATGTTTACTTTATCTGCAGTTAGAACTATCTTAACAAATTTGACTATTTGCTCTTAAAAATTATAAGGTAGAATCTAATCTTGCATAAATGATCTTAACTTTAATCACTTAAATAGTAGGCAATGTTAATGCATTACACAAGGCCTTGGCCACTGCATAAATTGCTTTTTCAAAGCGAATGTAAGGCGTGGTTTCACACTGCCTGCTGTTTGTGGGTATTTGTATTCTTGACATTTGCATATAGAGTGGATTTCCATCTAAGATATCGCTGTCTCTTCTCCTCTCTATTCAGGGTTTTAGGAAAGCAGCTCCTATTGCCAAAGGATGAAGGCTTTCAGCATTTTCAGAGCAGAAGTGATACCTGCATAGAATCTAAGCGTTTACCTGGCCTCAGTGAACGTACCAGTAATATAAAAGAGTATGTTAATTTTTTTTAAGTTTCCTTTTTGGTCTTGCCTCTTCAGAAATATGTACAAATACTGCTTTTCTATTACTAAAACATTTCAGTGTAATAAAATACGCACTTTCTTCTTTCTTTGAATATTTAATCCTCATTCTGTATATTTTTTCAGGCTCTGCATTTCAGGCTCTAGACTGATCCCAACAGCATCTCCAAAACATAAATCACTAGACACAGGTTCCACTAGGATTTCTGCCTCTAACTCATCCCTGTATTCATTCCTGGAAGAAGAAATCTACGATGTGGATGGAGAAATAGAAGAATATCTTGCCTTTGACAACAAGGAGCTGTAAATAACAGATATATGTATTTTTGAAGAATATAATGAAAAATTATTGGTGATCATATTTGTTTATCATATATTATTATCAGTGTTGGACAGCACAGTGGTCAGAGCACTTACTGGGCATCTGTAAGATAAGTGTGTTGCCTTTCTGGTGGTTCAAAACTCACATCTCCCATGTCAGAGGAATGTGTCTTAACCACTAGTTGTTCTGAGGTGTTTTGTGCAGGGAGGTTCGAATATGAGCCTTGACCACCAGATTGTTTAGGATCCTTGTACTGTCAGTGTTCTCACTGTGTGCCCTAATGAATCTTAAATTATTTCTGTGCAGTGTATAGCAGCTTTGTGAGGAGAGGTGCAGGATACAACCTCCATTTAGAGCAGTCTTTTGAGTGACAGGAGTCATGCAACTGTCTTCTTGGTTTCCCATGAGCCAGTTGAATGCTTCAGCAACCAGGCTACTGGGTGGATGAAAGACTGTGTCCTGTTAATGTGCTGTTTTCTAAAAGGCCTCTATGCAGAGGAGGCTTTGGTAGGACTAGTGGGGCACGAAGTGCAGCTTTTTGTGCTAAAGCTTGATGCACTTACAGGAAAAAGACATGGTTGCTCTGAAAAACTGAGGAAGCAGACTGAAACCCTCTCAGTCCTGTTTTTGAAAGAGAGTGGGTAGGATCCTCTTGGGTTTCTTTCTTCATTTTGTTAAGTAAGCAAACTTAATTCGGGAAAGAGACTTGACCAAAGGTGCACTTCTCTCCTTAGTGCCTTCTTGATATGTTGTTTCTTGTTGCCTTCAATTCTGAAATACCTTGTTCTCCATAACGAAAACATTAGGTGTTACAAAACCTGATATGAAAATAGCTTGCTTGTTTTGTGAGTTGCACCATTCACTCAAGTCTCAGTTATAGTTAATGAGTTTGCAGTCCAGTTTGAGAAAGAATTGAAGAAGTGGCTGAGAAGTGGAAGGGACATAGTAGAAACCATTATGAATTTGAGATCATCCTTGTAATCTCAAAAAAATTGTGTTTCTTTAGAAAAAGAATGACATTAAAAAAATAAAATGTTAAAACTTTCTTCCTGAGAGGTGTATTAGAAGACCAACTTAGGAAATGTTGCTGCACTGTGCTTCTCCAGGTAGGGAGGGAGGGGAAAAAATTATTAAAAATAGAACTGTTCACATAGCAGTCGAAGGGAAGGAGGTGAGTGTAAGGCTGTGGGCTCTGCTATTCTTGTCAGGCTGCAGAAATCCTTTGAAGTTGTTTTTCTTTCATCAGTGGTGGAGAGTTGCACATGTGTGCAGATATGATAAAAAAGAAATGTTCTATGTGATAGTCCTCCTACCAAATGCAACAACAGTTCCCTTATGTTATGGTAAAAAGCACGGGATTTACTCTCAAATGACTAAGTGATGTTCTATGTGATAGTCCTCCTACCAAATGCAACAACAGTTCCCTTATGTTATGGTAAAAAGCACGGGATTTACTCTCAAATGACTAAGTGCCACGTATAAAGCTGTTCTTTCTAGAGCTGCGGATCTTTCTGTTGTAATGCCCTGACTGGATTTTAATTTTTTTTCATCTGCAAGCAAAAGAGAAAGAAGTCATTGTATGTATTCAATGAGTTCTGTTCCCATAGGTATGCTCTACATTTGAATTTGATTTCTTTTTGTTGTGATCTACATCTGACTGGCTTTTTTTCCATGTATATGTTTCTGTTCGTTCGGTGTATTAGAAGGAGGAGGGGAAAAAAAAGTCAAAACCCATGGGAATTCACTTGAATTTGCTTCCTTTATTAGTGATGATAAGAGCTGGGAACAAAGGAAGACGCATCTTGCTGAGAAGAGGAATAAGCGTGGCATTCCCCCTGTTTCTCCCAATGCCTGTATCAAAGATGCTGTGGCATCTGAAATATTTGATCATATCTGGAACAATATAATTGGAATATTGGAAGAACTAATTAAAAAGAATTGGGAAACTAGTATCACAGGTACTTAGTATTTTTAGCTATGCTTTTTATTGAATCTAACTCAGGAAAGTGATATTTCTTTCTTTATTCTCCTTAAAGCTTGGAAAATCTGGTTATTTCATGATAGCTATGTTGTTGTACAGCATTGTAAGATATGTAATGTCTTGCTGTGCATGCGCACCCCCATACCTCTGCCCTTGTCCCCAAAATACACACCTACTAATTTGCAATGAGTTTTGTATGAGAGGTGTAAAACCAAAACAAAACAAGGCATACTGACTGAAAGAGCTTCACTGCAGGAAATCTTGTAAAAAAAATAATAGAAAAAATCTTTATCACTGACTTGGGATGCAAATGGATTCTGTTAGCAGGGGTTCACTGATGATGTGATCTGAATCTGGAACCTAGGAATCAAATCCTTGTAGTCCTCATTGTTTGAGCTTTGTTAATGAAAAGAGCCCTTAGGTAGTCCGAGTGTTTAAGCGAGGCAGACAGCCTTGCTGACAGTGCAGGAGTTTGGGAGGATGGAGAAATAGTGATGCATGTAATTTTATTTTTTTTTTTGTATTCTGACAGAGTGCAGTAAGAAAAAGCAAAAGCTAGGAAAACTAACTCGACGTGAAATTCTCTTTAGTGTGCATGTGTTGTCTTTGGAGGCTGAAGGAAATTTAAGTTCTTCTTTCAATGTATTTTAAAAGGACACTAACAGAAGCATGCCTGGGGGTGGGTTTTAGAAATTACCTCAAATTTAAGATGCGCTCAACCTCAAATGTAAGTCTACAACAAAGTAAGAAAATACAAAATTTCACAGAATACTTGCAGCATCAAAACTTAACATTTCAGGTGTTACTGAAGCATGAAAGGGCTTTTCACACCACAGAGGGATTGTTTAGCTCAGTATTAAAGTTCAGGGAGGATAGCTTAGCAGTTTTACAATAGGTGTACTCTTCTGAAAGGCATAAACTTAGGACAAATAGATAGCTACCTCAACTATTTCAAGTAGGAATGTAAAAGAATTTGGGTTTATAATAGAAATAAGATGGTGGTTTATACCCAAAATGAAACAGTGTGTAGCTGCTGTTGGACAAGGATAGGATAATATACTTTTATTGGTTTACATATATATTTTTTTCTCCTTAAAAAAGTAATATTTGGAAATTTTTAAATAACAATCCCAAGAGTCTTAGCAGTATTTTGTTAAACAAACCCCCTCTGCCAACTCTACCTGTGTAGACCAACTTGTTTGCCAGTGTCAGAGAAAATACTAACAAATGGGAATACTGTCAGAAAAACAACATTTATGGTATATTTTTAAATATAATGGAAACTTAAAACTGTATGAAAGTCTTTCTTTACTGTGCAGTGTTGCTTGAATCTGAACAAGTGATGGCTGGTAAACATACAAAATACTTCCTATTCCCTCTTTTTTTTTTTTCTGTTGTGCAGAAGGTGACAAACAGGTAGAAAAACTGAAAACTGTTACAACGAAACTGCCACATTTGCCAGTCATTCGTATGACAGCAGATGCTGGGAGCATTCCTCTTTCCAGAGGCTCTGACACACGAAGTGTATCTTTTGTTTCCTCACAGGTAAAAATAACTTTCTATGAAACTATGTTCTTTTTTCTGCTAACCATGGACAGAGTCCTGGTTGAAGCTAGAAAAAGCTTTTTTAATTTTTAAATTTTCTTTATTTTTCTCTTTTTTCCCCCCTCTTTTTTGTTCTTTTTTGAACCAATTAGCTGTACTTAAAATATTTAATCTCATTTAAAATGAAGGTTCATTAAATGTGCATTTCTTGTTCACTATCATGTATTCTGTGGTGGTTCTTAAAGGTGCTGTTTACCAACCACTAAGATACTGTTGGAGTTGATTTACGAAAATTCTTATAAAATTATTCTGCTTTTACTGTGGTCCAGTCATTTCCTCTTGGTAGAATTAATAACGCAAATCAGTCTCTTCTCTGGACTGCAAGGATGTGAAGTTGCAGCTTGATGGGCTTTACTTGCGACCTTGTGAGTTTCAGACTCTCTCATTGCTTTTCATTTCCTTTGCCTCTTGCAGAAGGGGACTTCGCAGGACATCCACCAGCGCGCTGGCACTAGGCCTTACTTCTTAGTGGAAACTCATGTTTATATTGATAAAATGCTGTTTCCTGTCCCATTTGTCCCCTCCTCCTGCTGTCCCCTGTCTCCTGTTATGCACATTTTTTTCTTTTCCAG
>NW_010208362.1:44524-44894 GCF_000695765.1 Mesitornis unicolor | reverse complement strand
GCGTCTTGTTTTTTCTTTCCCCCCCCCCCCCCCCGCTCCACTCCTGTCTCTCTCTATTCAGTTCAAGGAACTTCATTCTCTTCCATCTGCTCTTTTTCTGTGCTTGCTAGGTAGCAAAGTAATAAATGTGGATGAGAGAGCACGGCAGTCTCGGTGCTCCCTGTTGGTGTGCTGATTCTTTAGTGGTTCCTGCAACCAAAAGTAAAATGCTTAGATAAGTAATGCCCAGGCTCTGTGTCCCTGGCCTGACCCTTGCTGAGGGAAAACAGAAATTTTGAAGCTTTACACTGTAAATTGAGTTCCCATTCAGTAACTAATCTAGCCAAGTTTTGTTTGTAAGAGTCTGTTTAAATTAAACAAAATTATGTAT
>NW_010208362.1:0-44505 GCF_000695765.1 Mesitornis unicolor | reverse complement strand
GCTGAACCATCTTAACAGAAACTTTTCTAAAAAACAAGTAAAAGATCTTCTAACTATGGTCTTTTTGATGTCTTCCTTCAAAACCAATTTAATGTTAATGCATATTTGTTGCTTTTACTAGGTTCACCGTTTGTCCAGTAGCTTCTGTAGTGATTTGAATGGTGTGATGACAATTCAAGCAAAACCGCTCCAACAGAGGCATGTTGCCACAGTAGAAAAAACACAGTATGTGTTGGTATTGACATTTTCAAAATGCAGCATAATTCATATTATATAAAAGATGTTTTGCTGTTACAAAAAGGCAGTGAGAAGGCAGCCATCTCCCTTGTGTTTATTACTGATGTGACAATGATTTTTAGAGGTTGCAATGATACTCTGTTAAGAAAACCTTTTATTTCTTTTCCTTCATCCTCATTCCCTCTCTTGGTCTCCTTCCTTTTTCCCTAGGAATGAGCAAGAAGACAAACAGCATAGAATTGGCTCCAGTGCTCCAAATTCAGTGCACGCTAGGATGGGGAGAATTGCTGATAACAGTGTTCTCTCATCATCTCGGGTACTCCTGGCATCTTCTAGGAAGCTGCCAAGCCATCGTAGGTTACCTTCTCTCACTTCTGACCAACTCTCCTCAAAAGCTCCTAATATATACAATGATGAAATCCTTAGGGGGACTAAATTGTGAGTTTTTTCATTTTATTCTTTGCTTTTCTCAGAACTTTACTGAAATTTCACCAAGATTTTGAAAAATATTTGAGAACTAATCTGAGATTTATTATTGATTCTAGAATTCAGAGAGCAAAAAAAAAAGTAAACAGAACTGTATTTTTTGAAGAGGGGCATTTGTTTTATTTTTTTATGTTATGTTTAATGCTGTTACTTCTGTAGCTGAGCTCTATAAAGAAATTTACTGCTTAATAATTTCATATTACTTCAGTGAAGAAATCTTTAATATTAATTTTCCTTAAAATTCTGTAGGGGTTCCAGCTCAGATCATTTATCTTGTGCTCGTGCACCTACAAACCGTAACAAGTTACCGCCAATAAACTCAGAGGCTGTTGAACAATATTTTTCAGTACCTCGATTGCAACAGAGCTCTGTAAGTTGTGTTCATTTTTGTTCTGGTGAAAATCTTGAAGCTATTTGGAAATAAATTGCTCTGTGTCACTGGTTGACATGAGCAATTTTACAGTTTTTGTTGGTTCGTATTTAATACATGTCTTAACATGGCAGCGTGTGTTACACTGGGTACTATTAGAATGCAAGAGAAACCAGCTGAAAACCTCAGGTCACGAACAGATCATGGTGGAAAGACTTTGGTCTGAAAACAGAAAAGTCTGTTTTGGTTGGGTTTTTTTGTTGTTGTTGTTTTTTTTAAAAAAAAAGAGAAAACCAACCAACCAGATAGTAGCTTTGTGCTTATATGTACCTGGTTTTAAATAGCTCTTTTCAGTGTTTTATTCAGTAATGTTAGGTTATAAAGTAGAAAATTATACTGATTCAAGTTGAAAAGAATCCTGACTGAAAAAAAGATAAATTTCATTGATACTTGCCTATTTTTGAAGGATAGGAAACTAGTAAGTCACCACAATGAAAGTGAATGGGCATTTTGATACAATTTTGCTTCTGAATGATGTTTTGAATTGAGAGACATGTAAAGTCTATGATGATGATGATTATTATTATTACTATTTTAATTAAGCCTTTGGGGATTATAGACTAACATGAGGGAACAGTCTCAAATCTCTTTGAAAAACATGAGTACCGTTAAATTACCTTAAATAGATGCTTTTGGTTAGTAAAAACATATTTTTCTTTTCTTCTCTTGTGTTTGGTATGGGAATGGAAAAATTATTATGTTAACCAATTCAATTACTCCATCCTCTCAATGCTCTTTTTGATTCTCTCAGCATCAAGGACGATATGCTCACAGCAGAGTGTCCAGTGCAGTGCCTGGTGGTACAGAGCAACGGCCACTTAGAGAAAGAACTGTTATTATTGATCAATTTTCAAGGCCAAACACAACTCATACATTCAGGGTATGTTGCAATGTAAGTGGAGACATGGAAAGGTGAAGAAACTTCTGTTCGTGCCCACTGTTGGCCTACAGAAGGTCTCATTTACTAGGTCTCTTCTGATTTCTAGTGTACAGGGATTCCTGCTACCTGTAGACACCAGGATGTTAAAAGGCTTTCAGAGGGTGTGGGACCTTGAAAAGCAGGACTACTCTATGAGGAAGAGACTTCTTTTTTTCCCAAGTCTAATGCAACAAACAGTTCTTTAGAGGGTATCTGTGTGCAGTTTTAGTACTGCTTGGAGCTTTGCAGCCTGGTAGGACTCGCTCTGATGGACTATATCATAAAAGCTGTAATCAAACCTTTCAGTAGATAAACATACCTTACTAGCTAATAGTATGTCTTTCCTTTTTACAGACAGATACACCTCAGAAGTGGTCACTGACTCCCATGGATTTTGGTAACAGAGGGACAGGTCAAGGATTTTTAATAGGTAGGCAAAATAAGAATCACTTGAAAGAGAAAAGACCAACAAATCCTGTTAACTCATAGTACAGTTGAAAAGTTAAGTGCTCAGAGAGAGCCACCTCAGCTTAAAAGAACAGGTGCACTTGGCAGGGTCTTTTGAGTAGTTTGAAGTTTCTCACTTGTTCTGGGGTAACCCTAACTCTGACTGTTGGGAACCTTACAAAGCTTTTTTTATGATGTGAAAGGAAAAGGATTCCCTCTCTTTCTCTCTCTCTTTTTTTTTTTAATATTTCAGCATATTTACAATTATGGCAAGAATATGTGGTGTACAGGCTACATGTTTTGCAGCTGCTAGAGTAGCAAATACATGTTTGTGAACTGTTTCATGTCTTCCTGTTTCATGACATGAATTTTATTTTTGTGTCCATGTAAATTCATCAAGTCAGTAAACTTTTTATGTTGGGAAAATAAAGTTGAAAAGGTGATTTTTTTTTTTTTAACTTAAGTATAAAGCCCTCTTAAAGAAATTAATCGATATTGCTTTGCAACTATGTCTTCCATTTATAACACCAAAAGAGAGCAGCCCTATGTGGCTTATTTAGTGACATTGTTGCAGTGAAGCAGACCAGCTAGTTTCTGCGGTATTTGAGTGCTTGTACATAACCTTTATTTGTTTGGAAGTTTCTTGATTTTTAAATACTTATATGTCATAACTATATGAAAGGTGATGTAAGAATAACAGCAGGTTAGCAAACATTAATCTGAGCAGACTGATGCAAGTAACTCGTACATAATCTTGCAGGGTCTTTTAGGTTCTATCACAATTTTACAAGCAGTGTTTTATCTTTTCTAGGCTCACAGCATTACTACAGATCCTTTCAGAGAAATCTTCCAACAACAAGGAAGAGATTTCAGATTGCTTCTTAACCCAGTTTAGGAAGAAACAGAAACCCTCTGCACTGAATGGGAGACTGAAGCACCAAATTTGCCAGCTAGTGTCTTGTGTAACCAAGAATATGTGCAGTATGATGGTTTCTGCTGAGCCTTGCAATCCTCAGGATGCCTGTGTTGCCTTCTTTAAACGTTGTCTGACCAGTGGTTAGATTAAAAATTAGAGCACAGTGAAATAAATGGCTGAGGTCCCGGAGTTTTGGGTGTCTGCTCTGTTTGCAGAGTCAAGATGCTGCTGCTGCTGTGCTTTTTTCTCAGGCATTCCTCCTTTTTCTGTCTTTACTCGGGGAATTGTTATTCTGCCTATAGAAGCTAATAAGTTATATTTATGCTGTGAAGACCTGTTCCCACTCTTTTGTGTTTCCTCAGTGTTAAAGGTGTTCTAGTCTATCCAAACATCAGTCATACATAAAATTTATACTTTTAGGCAGGAGTTTGTGGTGTCTTCTCTTTAACTCCTGTTTTAACATTTCTCAACTCCTGTTGTAATATTTCTCCCATTTTTCAATGTGTTTGCTTATTGCAAGTGCTCTCTTGCAATTATTGTCTGTCCCTACTTTTTCTTCCTTTAATTCTTTTGAGATGGAATTCATTCATTGCTGCCAGTTATTTTGTTCTTATTCTGGAGGATGCTAGGACAAACCTTGTATACAGGAAGCAGTGTTTTCCCTGTCAGGACAAACATGTTTGTAGATCCTGAGCAATTGAATCTGCATGCTGAGAAGTCAGTAAGACCATTCCCAGTTCTTGAGATTTTATAAAATATTGCCTGCTATTGTACAAATTAATTATTATATTTTTTAGTTTCCAAGCTTTTGAAGTTTTAATGTGCAAAATGTGTACTTAATTGATAAAAGCATTATTTCATACCTCTTTATGTAGACCCAGATGGGAAGGCCAAAGGGGATGGGGATTATGTTCTACTCGGAGATCACAGCGCTGATCAGGTCCATGGCTATTGGTACTGTGTGTGTATTTGCAGTCAGAGGTTCTGCCTGCCATGAGAGAGCCAGCAGTTCAAGTAGGTGTGGTTAAAGAGCTGTTGAAGGGGAAAACTTGAGGAGGAAAAAACTTAATTATTTGGGTGCAGTTAAGAGTAGAATCAGTTTCTTCTATTTGAGAACTAATACCAGTTCTCCTTGCTGCTTTTTGTGAGTGTTCAAAGATTGGTAATCCAAGGCAAAACATTTGTAACATATATTTTATATGTGTATATTTTATATGTGTACTGTTTATCAGATTTCTGGTTTGTGTAAATGGTCATCAAATGCTGCATTCTTTTAAGTAAATGAAAGCATTTTTAAATTACTTTCCTGACTTGGTATTTTTCTTCTTTGGCTACACTAAGTATATTCACTGGTGATATTACAGCATAGTATCTAAGAAAGCAAAATGCTTTTGCTTTGGAGTTGCAGGTTGATATTATACAGTTGCAGGTTGATATTATACAGTTGCAGGTTGATATTATACAGTTGCAGGTTGATATTATACAGTTGCGGGTGAATTTGATGCAGTTTCTTCAGAAATCTCAGGTCAAAGATGACATAATACTCAAAATGGAAATGTAAAGTGAGCTATCACCTGAAAAGGGGTGTGTGTATTCACCTGTCAAAGGGACGGTGTGATGGCAGAAGCTGGGAGCATTAGTAACTTACTGTGTACAGGTACTCTGTATTCCACTTGGCACTTGTTTCCTCCTTGTCTTAGAAGTGGGGATGGGCAAGAATGTGGGTGCTCAGGAGAATAAGGATTCTGAATACTTTAAAAGAACAGTAACAGAAGAATACCTGGGAGTGAGTCTTGAATACTACCTCAGATTTGAGGTACACTCAACCTCAAATGTAAGTCTACAACAAAATAAAAAATGGCAAAATGTCGCAGAATACTTTCAGCATCAGAACTTAACATTTCACATTTAGGTCTTCTTCAGAGGTGTGTCCAAAATGTAATTTTGATCTTGTGAGTACTCCCTACTCTAATACATAGACATCAACAAGAACACAGGGAAACAATGGCAAAAAATGCGTCCCTTAACATCTTGTGACACTTCATGGCAACCCAGATCCTATGTTGTGGACTAAATAAGAAGATGAATATGCACTGGTTTGGTTCTGTAATGGCAGAAGGGGGAACCACACAGTGAAGAGTGGTTTGTCATTGTTCTGTAGTTGACCATAATCCTGAAGACCAGAAGAAGGTTCAGAGAGAACTGGACGAGGTGTTTGGTATGTTTTCCATTTCTCCCTTGTCAAGATTGAAGAAGCGGAGGTAGGAACATGCCTTGTGGCCATACTGGAGCTTTAAATAGCTAGAGGTGATTGGGACAGGTGCTGGAAGGTGTGTAGGAGAGTGGTGAGAAGTTTCCCAAGGAAAGGAGAGGGGTTTTCTCTTTTTCACTTTGAAACCGTTTATAGAAAGTCACTTATTTGCTGTTGTTTTGACTCTTCTCCTCCCTTTCCCTTTTCTCCTCGGGGGAACACAGAGTGCCAAAAGGCACAAATAGTCTTACTGTAACTTATGCCCTGCACAGACACCCCTGAGATCTTCCCTGTCCTGGGGAAGCAAACGTTCGCTAACCAGCTGGGTGCCTGCTGAAACCCAACTCTGAGCAAGTAGCTCTCCTTGTGAAAAAGGAATGCTAATTGCAATCTGGTAGAAAACTCCTCTCCTGCAGAACATACTCCAAGGTTTGTAATGATTACAAGTCTTAGTTAGGCCTTAATTAGGCCTCAAAGATGCCTGTCCTCTCATTTCCTTTTTCTTGGATATATCTTTTACATCTCATTCCACTGTAGCTGTGACCTTTTGTTAGTAGTTGCATCACCATTGCCAACTGCTGGCAGGATTTTGCAATACTTATTTTGCTGTGTTCTCTGCTGCTTTCCCTGTGACTTTTCACTTTGTCCCTGCTGTTTCACTGTTTTTTCTCCTGGAGAAAATATTGCCAGCAGTCAGCAACACAGATTTTGACTCAGGATCACAATTTACCACTTCATCTAATTATCAACTCTGTGAAGGCAACAAACTGCAATGTTTTTTTAAAGGAAGTATAATTACCCAGCTCATCTCCATATTACAAAGACAGAAATTGAGCTTCTTAATCCTGCATGCTTGCTTCCTTCCTGGGGTGTCACCTGAGCAAAGGAGGGGACTGATGGCAATGTGGCTTACCTTGTGTTTACGAGACAGAGTATGTATCTACTACTTTCTGTCACAAATCATTACAAATAACAGCAAGAGTAGCAAAGTTCATTTCCAGCTGTTTACCATGCAGAAAGATGCATCAGTCAGCATTTATGATAAAATGTTTGCTGGGAGATTGCAGGACCAAAGTGCCAAAACTTAATCCCCTCTGCTGCCAAGGGTCTTCAGTCCTTCCTTAGCTTCTGATCGTCTGAGCTTTCTCTGTATTTCTTATCTTAGTTGCTTTGGTCATGGTGTTTGTTGGTTTGCTAAAAATGCCAGTGCTGTCAATTTTGGTACAAATCAGAGAAGAAAAACATGACCATGGCTATAAAAAGCTTTTGTGGTATATTCAGGCGGTGAAGTTTTGCAAATAGGGTGTGAGCCTGTGAGTTCTGTCTTTATACTGAACTTCTGTTGGACGGCAAGGTTTCTCAGCACTGGGGGCTTTGAGGAGCAGGTGCTTGGCAGCCCTGAAGCAGTGAGAAGAAACCCTGGCTGCTCCTGAGGCAGAAGGGACAGCAGGGTTTATGGTGGGCACAGCACCACTTCTACCCAAGCGCTTTGCAAGTAGTGACAGAGGTGCTGGTGCTGCCAGTCGTGTTACTGGTGCCCATTAGCCTGTGACTGAGCATTCAACAGTGAGGTCAACAACAAGTGTTTGAGCAGAGAAGCGTCGATGTGCTTTGCAGTGCTGCCCTTGATTGTGGGTCTGTATGGGCTTGTTTGGGGAACCCCTTTGAGCCATCAACCCAACTTAAGAAAGGTGCTCCCTATCTGAAGAACTTAAAACCCTTAATGCATCGTGTTGGAGAGCACTGGAGCAGTTCTGCATGGCAAAACAGTGTTCTATGAGCACCTGAAAACAGATGGAGAAAGACGGTGTGAAAATCTCTCCTCTCCAAATCAGTGAAAAGATGCTTTTTCTCTTGGCAGTGGTTTGTGTGTGTTCTTTCTGAGGTATTGCACAGGTCTGCAAAGAACTTGCTCCCTCTTCTCTTGAGTCAGAGGAGCCAAGTGAGGCAAGAAAATGGCACCATTCCCTGTGGCTGCTCTGCCTTCCTGAAGTGCTTGCAGGCAGCCTCTCGACATCTGGTTTGTTTTTTTTACAACTTTGTTTATTTTCCTGGCAGGAAGCTGTGCCCTGGGACATGTGACAGCTCCGCCTCCCGCTCTTGTGGGCTGGGTCCCGGCACACGCATCTCACTGCAGCACCACCGCAGCAGAGGGTACAGGCAGAGCCGGGTGCAGGCAGTGCTGTTTTCCCAGTACAGAGCAAGACTCGAACCAGGAGGCTGGGAGATAGTGATGGAGGTTGTGTGGGAAGCAGCAAGGGGACCCCAGCTGCTGCAGCTGGGGGCTGGGGTCGTCATTCTAATGTTGACAGTTGTGGCCATGAGTTTCCTGCCCTCCCTGGTGACTTATTGCAGGCAATGGAAGGTGATGAAGCCGATCCCAGGTGTCAGCCCCTGCTATCCTGTGCTGGGAAATGCTACAATCTTGGAGCGGACGGGAGAAGGTAAGGGCAGCTTGTGCCATAGCCCAGCCATGAGGTCCCCACGCCATGTGGGGCTTCGCTGGAGGAGCCAGCGCTGGTGAGGTGCTTGAGTGGTCGAGCTGTGGCTGTCTGGGGTGTTGTCAGATGTGCCTTCGCCTTTAGGTCTCACTGGGGCTGTGGGCAACCTGCAGAGGGGAACTGTGTGAGAAGTGAACAGTGGAGGGGAAAGGAGAGGAGCTACATAAATGTAGGGTTATCATCAGTCAAATTGGGTCAATTTCAGGATCACCTAGTCTAGGTGATCCTGCTCTAGCATGGAGATTGGACTAGATGATCTTTCAAGGTCTCTTTCAACTCCTGATATTCTGTGATTCTGTGATTTGGCAGTGGCTTCCAGATGCTGCTGCTCGATGTGGACCCATTTCCAGCTGTTGGTGAGGTGGATCATGAACGCTGTGGAATGTGTTTTTGTGACAGGGAGGCATGTTGAGTGCTGTTTCACAATGCAGAGCACTATGTCCCCATGAGTATTAGCTGCAGTGAAAACAACGCTCTTCGCTTGTGAAGGAAAAGTTCTTTAAATAATGATCTTCCCCTCAAGTGAGCATGTGGAAAGGACTTCAGCATGCTGAGCTGCTGGGTTGTTTTTGAAATTATCTGTGCCTCAGATTTATGCATGAGGTACTAAAGAACTCCCTGAATATTTGCAGTACATCCCTCAAAAGCAAAACTTTTTGTGCTCACATTGATCGATGGTACCTTCTTTTTGTCAGGTGCTTGTGAGAGCACAAATGTGCTATGTGTTCCTTTTTCATTAGGGACTCAGTTTTGCACAGGAGCACACTTCCTGAAGAGTCTGTGCTATGAAAGTGGCTCTGACTGTGCTGCCAGTGGACCAGCAGACCCCTCAGGAAGTGTTTGTGGTGCCTGTGTAGGCAGTCTGCTCTGTGCACGTGTTCTTGTCTGTGCTACCAGAAGAGAGAGCGACTGCATCATGGGAGTGTGGTGAAGTCAGGGATGGCTACAGGATGGGTACACATGGTGTCTGATTCTGACACATGCTAAGACGTGGTCCCTCTGTTCACAAGGGTACCTCACTCACATCTTACCTCTGGATCCAATCCCATATCTAAATACAGATATGAGAGATCTTTGGTGGAAGCGAAGGCAAACAACTTTCTCTGAAGTTGACTTTGGGGAAGCAGTAGCAGGATCATAGTCAGGATGTGTATATAAGCCTAACTGAGAGCCAAATCATTTTTTTTTTCTATTTCTTCTTTTTAAATCTTAATTAAAAAAAACACCCCAAAACAAACATTACTTTTCTCTCCAGAAAGCAATTTGATGGAGACTCTTATGTTCTATGGAGTCTCTAATCTCATTTATTAGCAGGAGTCACATAGCCTCCATGCTTTAGTTAAGTTTATGACCATCCATATTTGTTCTTGTTTATTTATGTAAAAATGAGTGAAGTTTGTTGTTTATAATTTTTTCATTAAATGTGACGATTTTAAAATAAGATAGTTTTTGTAAAAAAGAATAAGATTTTATAGCAGAAAGAAAAATCTCTTTTCATCTAATGGTGATTTTTCTTTTAATACATATTGGTAGAAAAAATGCTGGAAAATTGTGATATTTTAATCATGGTGATGTTAGGAAAAATATTTTTAAAATAGCAAAATAATTGGATACTCTTAAGCCTTTTGGATGAGGTGTCATTAGAACTTTGCCTAAGGCTGGGCAATGCTGTATTTGGTTATCTATTACAGAATTAGGGGACTTTTCCTTTCTTTTTTTCTTTGATTTGGGGGCCTTTGAGTTTTCAAATCTGCAGAGGCCTTGGAGGGAGTCATTTATTGTTTAATCTGGTTTCCAAAAGGACAAAGACTTGTTGAATCCTTGAACATCCTGGTAGTGGCCACCTCCTCTAGAACTGCGGAACAAACCTGATTGCTCTCTGTGATAACTGGATCTGTGAGCAAGGAATGGTGTTTAATTTGATTCGGCAAGGTCTTCTATACCATCTCCTGTGCTTTCTGTATAGCTAAACTGACAGAATGTGGACTGGATAAGTGGATAATAATGTGGGTGGAGAACTGGGTGGATTGCTGAGCTCATGGGTATGAAGTCCAACTGACAGCTGGACAATAGAGGTAACTCTCAGGTGATCCGTGGCGTAAATAATCCTATGAGTCTTTGTGCCCTTAGAGATGGGGGACATCTGAATTTCCAGAGCCACAGTGGGCCTGTAAGTGGTCACTTATCCTTCAGTAAGGTTTCAAAAGGACAACAGTAGGGTTTGACCATAGCTGTCAAAAGCCCCTGCTAGACTTACAGTCACTGATGGTTAAGGCTGTGAGAGAGTGAGAGGATTTAAGGATGTTAGAGTAAGAAGTGATTTGTTTGCAAACAGTAGCAAAGTGGGGGCTCCAAAGATTTTCTTCAGGAGTCCAGCTATCAGGAACTAGACATTTCGAGTGATACCAGTTCCTGTGCAGTGCTCTGCTATTACTGTGCACTACATCACATGTGTGTGCACCACAAACGTAGTACCTGTCAGCAAGGTCTCAGATGGGAAAAGGCTTGATGTGGTGCTTGAAAAGTAAAAAAGCATCTTGATACAGCATTTGGCTAGTATCAGATAAGCCAAAATGTAAGCATAGCCTTGATAAAGTTTGATTTGGCTCTAATTGTTACAAAGAGCATTGCAATACAGAAGGCCTGTGCTGCAGTGCTTTGAGATTGCTTAAATCAAACTCTCTTATCTACAGCTAGGAAGAGTTTCTCTAGAATAGAGTGCCTTCGAGAGTGTAGCCATAAAGAAATGCTCCTGCAGCTAATAGGTAGGTGCAAAATATGCTGCTTGGTCATAGTAGCAAGATAAAACTACAATAAAAACATAATTACAGGGCATATGGTGAAAAACAGTTCATTACAGAAGTCTTTCTTACTTTTTAAAACAAATTCTAATCTGTTTTTTTCATTCCAGCTTTTTTTAAACAACTACAAACTTACGTTGAACAGTACAAGAGTACTCCATTTTTCAAAATTTGGATAGGACCTTTGCCTGTCCTGATTTTCTATCACCCTGACAGCGTGGAGGTGAGTGTGCTCATCTTTTGTCTATTGTTTCATCATGCAAAGGCAGTGTCCAACCTGTTAGTTTCTATTCTCTTAATGTAATTTTTCAAAAAGGTTCTTGGACTGATTTTCCTTGAGATTGAGATTGTCCTCTGAGCCAGTGCAAAAGAAAGGCTGAAAGCAGAAGAATATAAAAAGCCTAGTCTTGGAAAAAAATACATAGTGAAGATGGCCAGGAAATAAAAGCAGTGACTCAGTTTGTTTTATTTAAAGAAGCATCTCCTTTGTTTTCATGGAAAGCTTCTGCTCCCAAGGTTAGAATGGACAAGCAGATAGCAAGGAAGATGGGACTACTGGAATAGGGGCAGGACATTCATTGTTTCTCAGGATTGAAATATTTACTTAAACACTTGAGGGTGTGAACTCAGTGTTCCCCCTGTGTACCAGCTTGTGCTGAAATATTGTGTGTTTTACTGAATTTCAAGGCATTTTTTGTGGAGGAGCTGAGGTTGTGTGAAGTCATCTCAGCTGAAGAAATCTCTCCTTCTGACAAGTGATGTTTTTTCCTCTCTTTTCATTTTTCTGACAGGTTATTCTGAGCAGTTCAAAACACATAGAAAAATCATTCCTATACACATTCCTGCACCCATGGCTGGGCACTGGACTTCTGACGAGGTATAGTAAAATACAGGTGCATTGCTGACTTTCTGAGATTTGCAGGGTATATGGCAGGAAGAAGACTTGGTGACAGAAATGCTGTGTGTATCTCTGGACAGAGATGTAGATGATAGCTGTAGAAGTCTTACTATGTGTGATGATCTTGGTTGCTCTTTAGCAGCTAATGTCTGATAAAAATCTTTTAGCATTATCTGTATCTTGGCGAATTTGGCCATTGTTACTCTTTTATCTGGAGGCTTGAAATTAATGTGAGTTTTGAGAAGTTGCATCCTATGGCAGGCGTTGACATTTAGTCTGCAATCCAGTCTACATGCTGAATGTTTTGAATGTTGTGATGTGTGTCGAGTGGCTGGGCTGTGGCAGAACTGTGACTGTGTGCATTGCTTATTTTGGTTGGTGATGCTGCAAAACCAGTAGGATGGGCCTGAGGTTGGTGATGCTTTGGAGTAGAATGGGAGAGTATCTGCACCCCATCCTTCATGTCCCTTATGAAGTGGAGGCTCATAATAGGTGAGCCTGGATAAGGGCGCAAGTCAGGAGTGGAAAGAGGGAGGAGCAGTGATGCAAGGGTTTGGTGTCCTCCGGTCTTGGGAGGGTCAAGAAAGGTTTGATCTAGAAGATGTAGATATTCAAGTCCGAGTAAGGCGAGTGTAGAGTGGCTCAGGTGCCTTTGTGCCTTTTCTGTTTTAGTGTGAGAAGGCCAAAGTCCCTCTGTTAGCAGTGGAGCTTTGCTGACTGTTTGGAACCCTCAGAGGTGACCTCCCTGTGCTTCGTGATAGGACCATGGTGTTGTAAAAGCCAGCTGTGATCACGTGGTATGAGAGGTGCAAATTTATGTAAGGACGAGGAATGCCTTTTATCCTAAGTTTCATTCATGGCCCTTAAGAAGGCAGTAAACAGTAGCAAAGTGCAGAGTTGAGGTCCATGGGCGTCAGGGCGTCCTCACTGTTAGTCTTCCTCCTTACTGATTATTTTGTCTCCAGTAGACTTTGAGGTGTTTTGACTTCCTTGTGCTTGCAAAAACATGATGGAGGAGAACATTCCAGCCTCTGCTGTTTAAAGGCAGTAGTGGTAGACAGCACGCAGATAAGCTGGCCTGAGGAATGCCCAAATAGCAGGTTAACAGGAGAAGTGGTGTGATGGTTTACCCTGTAAGCAGAGCTGCCAGTTGTCTCTGTGGGGCATAGGATTCAGGAAAAGCGAACAAGAACCCCCAGGAAGCTGATGTCACCCACTGCGGCGCTGTGCTCTTTCACTGGCATGTGGGACGTGGTTGCCTGTCTCCAAGAAAGTACTTTGTAGCCAGACCTTGGGGCAGTTATTTGCTCAATGTCTGTGGACCCTATGTCTCTGCAATCTTTATTTCCTAGTCAACAGATGAAGGTAGCTCAGGTGATGATTCACAGAGGCTATGCGATGAGTTGAGACCTTGATGCTGAACAGCTGTTTTTTCCTATCAGTGGCTTCTGCTTGATCCCTCTGAGCCTATGCACTGAGCAACTATGAGGCTGTATTGCCTGAAAGCTTGTGCTGAAAACAGCTACAGAAGTTGTGGCTTGTGCATTAGTGAGAGCTGGAGCAAGAAATATTTCCATTTTGCTCCTTCTGGGGAGTGCTATGGACAGCCTGTAGAGTCATCTACAGTGTGTCATTCTGTGAAGGTGTTCCAGGCTGCAGTTTTTACTATTTCCTGTGATGGTAAGGGGTTTATTTTCGACTTGTAGTTTTTAACCCTTCCTTTTCCCTGTTAATTTTGCAGCACCGGAGACAAGTGGCGGTTGCGAAGGAAGATGATAACTCCCACCTTCCACTTTGCAATCTTAACTGACTTTCTAGAGATTATGAATGAACAGGGAGGTATTTTGTTGGAGAAACTTGAGAAGCATGTTGACAAGGAACCATTTGACATCTTTCTGGACGTCACTCTGTGTGCCCTTGATATCATATGTGGTACGTTATTGTGGTGGGGCTGTGAATGATGCAGAGGATCTTGAGTACAGCTGTGCTGAGGAGACAGTTGAAGAGGAATGTCCCTGCAAATTGAATGAATGCATTTCCATCCTCCCAGGGGCATCCTTTCTCCTAGGGTATCTTGTGTGCATCTGAGTTCGTGGGATGGGCAGGTCAGAGGTAGCAATCTGTAGTGAGGTTGTGTTGAGGAGCAGAGCTCCTGAGTGTGGAAATGTAAAGCAAGCAGATCTCCTAGAAAGCTATGTGTGTATTCACCTATTGAAGGGATGGTGTGGTGACAGTCAGAAGCTGGGAGCCATAGTAACTTATTGTCTACAAGAACTCTGTATTTAATTTTGCACTCAAGAACCATTGATTATTTCATTCTCATAGAAACGGCGATGGGCAGGAATGTGGGTGCTCAGGAGAATAAGGATTCTGACTATGTTCGTGCTATCTACAGGTAAATGAACATTTTCCTTGGCTGTTTTGTAGTTGGGCTGGAGTTAATGCTGCTAATGTCAGGAGTTCATCTGCTGTGAGCCAGGAGAGGGACCGGGGGGATCACAGATGGAGGTAGAAAGCCAAGAAGGCAGGAAAAACTCCTGCAGATTTTGATGCATTTTCTGGTATGAGTATATGCAACAGGAGACTGAGGCTTTGAAGAGGTGTCAGCTGCCATTCAGTTAATCCATTGGTCCAGGAGGTTAAAAAAATGGAGCTGCAACATTTCACATCAGCATGACTGGCATATGGGAGGGTGCTGATTTAAACAGCATATTAAAGCTGAGACACTGCTGCTCTGCAGTTCACAGCGGTATTTACACCATTCACATTGTATGTGACTATCCAGTGGAATAGGAAAAGCATGGTTTCTATTCCTACAACACTGGTGTTTCAGCCTAGATGAGATGTAGCTGCTTGTAGCATCTCATCCTTAGCCTTTGATGGGACCTGTTGAAACAGGTGTGTTACAAGTACGAGGTGGAATTGGAGGGTTTGATTGTCATTAGTTTCTTGGTCTTTCCCAAATTGTACTGCAAGTGAGCTTGAAGTTGGCCTAAATGTAGTAATTACTCCTCAAAGTCTGTCTCTGCAGCCAAAAGCATGTGCAAGAGCTGAATAGCAATGACAGTCAGCCCTTTCAAGTGTACTCCAGTTGTGTTTGAGCATACTTGAAGTCTCATATTCTTTATTTTAAATACTCTGTATACTGCCTGGTATATATGGTATCTGTACAGTCAAGTAGGAATGTAATGCTTTCGGATGGCTGTTTGAGGTCATGGGGCAGATACTTTGGAACCCTGGCATGAGTAGTCTTTCCAGATTGTACATGTCTTTTCAGCATGGTCAGTGCTTTACTGAAGTGGAGTGAGAGTGGACTGGATGACTTAATATGTCTGTTTCAAGAGTATTTCCATTAAATGAAAATATGCATTACTTCTCAGAGATCAATGCTTATAGAAATCGTGGTGATGCTAGGACAGGTGACAGAAATTTTGAGGTAGTTTAAAATCAGGAAGCAAATAAGAACAGCTGTCCCTGCAGATGAATGGGTTTAAAACCACACAATATGTTAAGTTCTGTTTCACTGGAGGAGGTTGAATTTTTTGGGGGTTCTTGAAAGTGTGCTGTAGGGTTTTTTTTGTCAATAAATGTTACATGATGTAATTGTTGTGCCCCTAGGATGAGTGATCTAATCCAGCAGCGACAGAAGAGCCCTTGGTTTTGGCCTGATCTTTTATATAGTCTGTTCAAGGAAGGAAGAGAGCATGACAGGAACCTCAAGATCCTTCACAATTTTACAGATACAGTATAGATTCTTTTAAATTTTTTTTATAATGGTACATTTTAGTTGTTGGGGTAAAGTCTTGCACTCAGTAGAGGGCTTCCAAATGGGTGTGAGGTTTGACCCCCTTGATATGCATCTGTTAAAAGGAGAATTATCACTCTGTTGGGATGCAAAGGAATTCATTGAAAAGAAGACAGCTGGCTTCCTTGTCACGAGCTCTGTCATATTGAAGCAAGGTAGTATGTTACTGCAAGGGAATAACAGGATTTACAGGTCCTTGACAACTGGAACAGGAATTAATTGAACTCTTGTTCTGCCCTGGATGCTCCATGTCTGAATCACCTGCAACAGCTCACTGGCAAGTTCATAGCAGTAAGCCTAGGGCTCCGCTTGGTGATGCCACTAGGTCGAGCCCTTGGAGACGGAAGCCTGTATTCATTTTCCCCTATTAGGAGTAGAACTGCTGAGATGAACAAACACATACAGGTCTCCATATCAGCAGTAAGGCACTTCAACACAGAAACAATTAAGCATGCACCAGTGACTTGGCATAAAATGCGGTGTTCTCTCACCATGTTACACTGTGCAAGGAGTACCCCTTTCTCTCACCAAATAGTTCCTGTACTATTCTTGCCAATCGTTGCCCTCCCAAATCTACTCTTAGAATGTTACAAGAGAGGCTGCTTTCCTTGAAATAGATGTATTTACCCCACAGTGTCATTGTATCAATGCCCATGAAAATGGAAATAATCCCTGAACTTTCACAACATATAATGAGCCGCACTGACTCTATCTTGGTTTTAAGTAGCTCATATTTTGCTTCCTTTTATTGGGAATTGCAGCACTGAGGCAATATATAAAAGGCCTAACGTCTTTCCCTGCTGGGCTGGTGCTCTGAATATAAGAAGCCAAATCTTAGAAGATGACAAAGGAGCAGTAAATAATAATATCAGCTAGTGTAGGTGCTGACAGAAAGCACTGAGACAAAAGGTAGTTCAATATATGTCTTTATATGTGTATGTTCAGTGAGGGAAACAATATGTGTATATATAGCTGTATTTTTTCCACATTCAGTGCTTTCTCTGAACAGAATTGCATATTCTACAGCCTGTATTTTTAATTGTTTTGTTGTTGTTGAGAGCAGTACTGGTTTATTGAAGGGTTCTGTTTTGCTGTTACGACAGTGGTGATGACAGCAAGAAATTGCTGTCTGTCACTGGGGCTGTGCTTTGACCTAAAAAAGGGAAGTTCAACTATTGCTCTCATACTGAAGATAATTTGGAAAGCTTTAGTGAAGTGGTTCTGGCCATGCTATGTGTAGTCCTGATACAGGGTTTTGGGGTGCCCTGACTTCTCTTCAGTCTCTTGGATTCCCCAGAGATTGGAGATGTGGTCATTTCCTTAGTTATTAGAGTAGATAATATCTTCTTGGTGATCAGTCTTCAAATTGTGGTGATTTCTTTTATTTGCTGTAACTATTGCTGGCATTCACGAATGGCTTGTTCCAGATATTCTGGGTGTATTTACACTTCTTGATGATCAGCAATTTGTTTGCATAGTTTGGCTATTTATTTTCTTGATGGTGCAAAGCCTACACAAGGTTCATTCTATTGCTAGGGACGAGGTGTCGGTCGTATTTCGCCTGCTAACACAAAAAGTTAAAGTTCATGAGCTAATGCTGACAGCTATGCTGACTAGCTCATGTAGACTGCTACAGGTAGATGCTATTGTTTTAATAAATTGGGACAAACCTGTGTGATGTAAGCTGTGCACATATGCTGCATGCATCTTATCTAATGTAATGTTCCTCATCTCAGGTCATTGCAGAAAAAGCTGCAGAACTTGAAAAGACAAAGCAAACGAAACATGATACTGATGGCAACTGTAAAGAAAGGGGCTCCCAAAAGAGAAAAGCTTTCCTGGACATGCTGCTGAGTGCAAGAGATGATGAAGGGAACAAATTGAGCTACAGGGACATTCGTGAGGAAGTGGATACTTTCATGTTTGAGGTATCCAAGGAACTTGTTAGGTTTTTGTTTTGTTTTGGGTTTGTTCTTTTCTTTTTTCCAGAACCTGAGATTCACTATTTGCAGGTAGTGGCTCTTCTGTTTCTTAGTTCAGGAGATTGCTTTTAGCATAAAGTTATTTTAGCCCTGGAAGCCTAAGAGAAAATCTCTGTAGGATAGAAAATAGTGAAGGATAGAAACAGATTTGACCCAAAACTGTGTGCCCTGGCAAAACGTTCAGCAATATACATGTGGTAGGCCCTGCCTATTTGAGCTGGCTCTACTCATGAAAGCAGGCAAGTAGTAAGACCTTAACAGCTGATGTGAGCCATGGGCTCTCAGCTCCTGTTACAAACATCATTCATGCTAAAGAGAGTTCTAAGTAGCTTCAGGGGTTTTTTTTGCCTTGCATTTTGTCAATTCTCAGAAGAGCTTAATTCAGAGTCATAATATTGCTTTTGTAACCTAGAGAAGCTCTCTTCCTATCTTACCATTCCTGTACTACTCCATAGCTGGATTTTGAAGAGATGCAGCTTCCTGAACTTCATAACAAGTATGCCGTTTTTTGTCCTTTGTTAGACAACTTTTTTCTTTTATGTTTCCCTCTTTTTTTCTTTTTCTTTTTAAATATATCCCCTTTACTTTGTTTCCTTTCCAAGTTTTTATGCAGTGCTGAGAATTGTAGTAACTGATCCCCTTCTCATAGGAAACTAAGAAGTATTCCCTCCTATGACCACTGTACTGTGTCTCATATCTCACTTTTTGGGATAGTTTTGTAAAGGTTACAGATCGTGTACAAGATATTGTATCTCTCCTGGGGTAGTCATTGTGTTGATGACTGGACAGTAACCGAAAAGATGACTATACCTCTGTTTCGTTGTGTAGATACTGATAGCTCATGCAGCTTCCAGGAGGCAGAGGAGAGGGATGTTTGCTTGGGTTGTTTCAGCACTTTCCCTTTCTGGTCAGTTCTTAGGCACCTCACAGAATCATGGATCATGATAATGTGTGTGTTGAATAGAGTTCTTCACTCTTGATTTTTGTGTTTTCTCATGCTCGTGGGACTGATAAGTTTCACTTTCCATACTGCCTGCACATCCAAGTATTTACGAAGCCTACTTGTGCACAAAAATAGTGTTAAAGTGTCTTTGTAAATCTGGACCTCTAGGGCCATGATACAACAGCAGCTGCTATGAACTGGGTCCTGTACTTACTTGGCCGTAATCCTGAAGCCCAGAAGAAGGTTCACAAAGAACTGGATGAGGTGTTCGGTACGTTTCCATTCCCTCCTTCATTGAGGTTGTGGTGGTGATTGCATTTGTGATATGCAATGGATGTGGTACATTATTAGCCTAGATGTAGAAGGGGAGGTAGGAACATACCTTGTAGCCATACTGGAACTTTAAATAGCTATAGGTGACTGGGACAAGTGTTGTAAGGTGTGTAGGAGAGTACAGTCAACCTTACGTCTTTGGAGCAAGGCATGCATGTTCAATGTATGGGTAGCACCTTCTCCTAAGTGGTTTTGATGCTTGTTGAGAGCTCCTGGAGGGAGCTGGGATTAAACAAATCAGTTTAACCAGAAATGGCAATTTTGGTTTTGCTCATCCCACTATTTCTTTTTAATCAGGCAACACTGAACGTCCTGTTACAACGGATGATTTGAAGCAGCTTCGATATCTTGAGTGTGTTGTAAAAGAATCCCTTCGGCTCTTCCCTTCAGTTCCGCTGTTTGCACGTACCTTGAGAGAGGATTGCTGTATTAGTAAGTACTGTCCTGCATTTGCGACTTCCTATCCTGTTAGCACCTCCTCAGTGGAGGCGTTTCCCAAGTAAAAGGCAGTGTTGTTTTAATTTTTACTGTACTGTTGTGTACAGAAAGTCACTTATTTGCTGTTGCATTGACCCTTCTTCTCTCTTTTGCTTTTCTCTTTAGATGGATATCAGATACCAAAAGGTGCAAATATTCTTGTCATAACTTATGCCCTGCATAGAGACCCTGAGATCTTCCCTGACCCGGAAGAGTTCAGGCCTGAGCGATTCTTCCCAGAAAATTGTAAAGGAAGGCACCCGTATGCTTATGTGCCCTTCTCAGCTGGTCCCAGGAACTGCATTGGTAGGTAACTAAAGAGGAAGCCCTTGTAAAGTGGCAGTGCTGATTTTGGCTTGGTAACTGTGGTAGCAGCAAGTGTATCAGAAATGTAAGTCTTGAAGTGCCTGCTGGTAGTGTCCTGTCCTCCCCTCCCCACCCCCAAATTCTGGGCGCTGTCTCCTCTGCAAGCCTGGTGTTTGAGCTGCCACAGTTTGTTTTTTCCCAAGGGTTTCCTTTTTCTCTAGGGGCCAATGTCATGCTGTTGTTTCCTTTTCAGTGCCTGTGCAGCCTGGCAGCAGGTTAACGGGCTTGTGTGCTGGGACAGGATTGCATCCAAGTTTCTAATCCTTAGTGCTGGCAAGACAGAGTGAGAGAAGGCAAATGTCCTTCACTTGTTTTGCTCTGGAAACATCTCGTCTGTCTATCTCATGATCTCACTTGGGTGTCCCAGATGTGCAGTCTGATGTATTCTTTCCATCTTTCTGACACCGTTGTTTCTCTGGAGTTCTCACTGTCATAGAATCATAGAATGGTTTGTGTTGGAAGGGACCTTTAAAGATCATCTAGTCCAACCCCGCTGCAATAAGCAGGGACGTTGTTACTAGATCAGGTTGCCCAGAGACCCAGCATGTGATCCCAGAATGTGTTAGCTTTCCAGGTGCTACTGAGACAAGTGGCATTTATCTGTGCTTAAAGTAGAGGCGTTGTTGTTGATATTGTGGAACACATGAAAGCCCATGCCCTGCATGATCTGAAGTGCAGATGGGGAACATTCAGCAATTGTACCATTTACAAGAACTGGAAATAAAACTTCTGGGTTTTCAGTTTTACTTGTTTACTGTTGGAGTGGTGGTTTTTTGTTGGTTTGTTTTTAACTTGTCTGATTGGAATAGGTGCCCTTCCCATAAGAACAGCGGGCTAAGTCTTCCCACGTTCCACAAAGCAATCTAACTTAACATTACATGTCTAGCAAGTTCCTGAGTGTACAGGAACATGTGCAGGAGAGGTGATTCATTAATATAGTTGCAGAAATATATCACAGTGTACATGTGTACAGACATCCACCTGTGCATATTGTACAGAGAGGAGCACTAAAAAAAGCACAAAAAAAACCACCCGAGTGCTGGGTTTTGTGTCCTGTTCCCATTTCCAGTTTAGTTTGAGTGAACTGCCTGGATTGTGATACTTGGTTTGGTTTCCCTCATATTTCTCTGTTCTCCCTTTTCCTCCTCCACCTTCTCTGAAATGTAAGTTGAACTTTGCTCTGCGCTACCAAATCATCAGTGTGTGTGACGCTTAGTGTTAATTGAAGGGAAGTCTATCTGTTGTTCTGTTGCAGGTATGTCTCCTTTACTTGTCTCTGCATATATGTTACAGTCGGATTTCTCTGTTCTCACAGTTCCCATGCTGCACCTTCACCTGCTGTGATCACAGCAGCACGTGGGCTGCAGCCATTGCTCATTCCTGTGGCACATTTTCCTCCTGGCATGTCTGCACAGGCGGCATTGCAGTGTGCACTTTTCTTTAAAAGGGTGTGACGCTAATAGTTTACATCTAATGGCAGTATTCCTCTTTTGTCATCAGCTGCAAAAGCGAGCAGTCCCTCTTGCATCTTGCCCCTGCTGCCGTGTCTGCCATTAGCATGGGAGAAACAAGGCAGCACCCACAAGATCCCAGGGTAGTTGGGAGGACATGGAACATCCGTTCCCCCTACCAAGTCCATCCAAGGGACATGACAAGGCTGTATTTTGTATTAGGTCCATATAAAGTGTTGACTCTTTGCTGTTTGAGTTCTGCGTACTATGGGAAGGAGGATGTGCTATGAATTGTCTGAGGAAGGCCAGAGCTGTCATGCAGACAAAAGTGCCAGTTTCAGTAGTATGCATATGACTTAAATTTTGGCCTAAAGCCAGTTCTGTTCTCAAGGCAGGTGTTCGATTCTTTGCTCCCTGTGTTCCTAGGGGTATTGCTGTGAGCATGCAATTGCAGCAACTGTGGATGCAACCTGACAATAACTTCATTTTTTCTTTTTTATTTTTTGCTGCCCTGTAACTTATAGGTCAGCGCTTTGCACAAATGGAGGAGAAAACTCTTCTAGCCCTTATCCTGCGGCGCTTTTGGGTGGACTCATGTCAGAAGCCAGAAGAGCTTGGTTTAACTGGAGAACTGATTCTTCGTCCAAATAATGGCATCTGGATTAAGCTGAAGAGGAGGCCAAATGCTGGATCAGAATGAAAGGAAATTCATTTCCCGTAACATCCAAGCTATTTAGACTGAGATGTGTTTTTAAATCAGATGTTTTGATGGCAGTTCAGTAATTTGTTGAAACTAAATTTCTTACTGGTTCTTTCATTAAAGATGTTTTAATAGCCCTAAATTGCTCTACTTTTCTAGTACATGTGAACTTTGTGTTAATTTTTGAAGTGCAAGTCTGTAAACATCAAATCTTAGTGCCTTATCTACTCAGATAAAACTATTCTATTGAAACAGTGCAAAAAACATTAAGTTATGGAAGTAACAACAGTAATGCCTATGATGCAGTAATCTGGTTATAGTCCATAGCATTTGGGAGGTAACCAATAGTCTCAAATAGTATCGTTTTCACATTTCTTTGATTCTGAAAGTTACAAGTGATCAGTTCTTCCACTTGGCATACTTTATTTTTTCCTGTTTTGGTGATGACTGCATCTATGAAGACAAAGCAAAAATCTGTGATAATTTCATTTCTCCTTTGTTAAGCATTTTTAGCAGTAGCGAGTGCTCTGAATTATTTTTTAGCAAAGTGTACCATAAGCATTAATCTGTATAATCATACCATGACTAGATAGTGTGCAAATTACACACAGGATTTAATAATGACAGAAACATTGTATTATTACAATTTTTGAAAGTAAACTTCTACTATGCCACAATATGGAATGAAATGATATCTGTAAAAATTACATGCCTGGGTGCAGTTCAGTTACTGTTGGATAATTGGTTGTAGCGAGATGGGTGTTCGTTTCATCTCCGAAGTAACCAGCGACAGAACAAGAGGAAACGGCCTCAAGTTGCTCCAGGGGAGGTTTAGATTGGATATTAGGAAAAAATTATTTACTGAAAGAGTGGACAAGTACTGGAACAGACTGAACAGGGAGATGATGGAGTCACCATCCCTGGAAGTGTTCAAGAAGCACATGGATGTGGCATTCAGGACATTTTCCATTTTCAAGAAAACAAAAGTCATGAAACAACGATAATATGGTTACATTCTTCTGCCTTCATTTTCAAAGACAGGTTTCTTTGCTAGATAGTAACAAGAATGTACGTTTACAGGGCTGATTGTAAAAAATTGTTTTCTTTATTATAACTTTCAAGACTACCTTCTTATGTTGATACCATTAAAAAATGACATATGTTTTCCAAAGTGACTCTAAGTTAAGGAATTATTTAATGTTTTTGGGTACTTTGTAGTGTGAGCTTTGTAAATATACAAGATTTGCATTCAAAATATGTTTTCTCAGAACATTCAGTAGCTGAAACCTGGAGAGGTACCTCATGTGTTTTGTTAAACAATGTCCTTAAATATAGGACTTCCAAGACAAATGAAAACTAGTATTAATCCCTTTTCTTCGGTGGGATCATTTTGTGGAAACAGTTTTTTAAATGGACCAAACTATAAAAGTTTTTTACATAAGGAGGTCATTTTTGTAACATCTATCTACAATGACCAATATTTTTGCTTGTGCTTTGTTTCTGTACCATACACTTTTCTCATATAATGGGAATTCAAGTAAATTGTAATTTCTTTTTAATCTCTGATGGGAACAAGACAAATAATTGAGAGAAAACCTGGATAAAACTATAATGAGAAACTCATTATTAAACTTTCTATTGGAATGACAGAAAAAGTGTGAGTGTTTCTGGGTCATGGCTTATGGCTGTTATGAAGAAAACTGACAACAAACTGTCTTTAAGACATCTTGGGTAGCGCTGCTGAAAAGCACCTTCAGGACTGCCTCAGAGGCACCTTGACACAAACTGCTTTTTGGGCTTTGAAAGCCTCATGTTTGAGACACATGCAGAAGGTGGACTAGTGGTGGCTAACAAGACATCTGCCTGCCTTCTTGTGTTTAATCCTCTTGCCATGAAAGACAAACACCTGTGTATTGATGTCAGGGCACTGCAGCATACAGATTCTCTTGCTATGGATGATTTATCATGGCATCTCACTGATGCTCCTGTTCCAGCATGTACAAGACTAGTGCATAACTGAGCACCACGATGCCCCAAGAAGGGCTAGTCAAAATAAGGACTGGGAGGGCTTCTCACCACTTAAACAGGTCACAGGCAAAAGACAGACTCATCATAAGGAATAAAAAAAAAAACAAAACAACCAATTTTGTTACCAACATCAGAGTAGAATAATGGGAGATACAACCAGATCTTAAAATCAAAATACCTTCCCCCCTCCCCTCCCTTCTTCCTGTCAGCTTTTGTTCCCGGTTCCTTCATCTTCCCCCTCCCCCTTTGCCTTGAGGCACAGGGGGATGGGAGTGGGGGGTTGCAGTCGGTTTTCCCGCCACATGCTTCTCAGGAGTAGGAAAAAAAATTCAGCCCAGTGTCTCTCTCTGCTTCCACATGGCCCACTCTCCATAGGGGAAAAAGTCCTCAGAAGTCCAATATGGGTCTGCCCACAGCTGCAGTTTTCCTCACACACAAAACTGCTTCAGCCCAAGTCCACAAAACTCCAATCTGGGTCACAGTTCCCTCACGCACAAACTGCTCCATCACACACTGCCCAGAGTCATGGCTTCTTCAAGGGCAGCCACTGCTCAGGTGGCCCTGCCCCACCACTGAGCTCTATGGGCTGCAGGCCAGTAAACCCAGATCTTGCCACAGCTTGCAAAGTGGAAACCTGGGTTCTGCGTCCTCCTCTTCCTCCCTCTCCTTTCTTTCCTTCAAACCGATCTTGGTGTTCTTCAAAGTTGTTCTCCTTGGGCCTCACTCCTTTCTCCACTGCAGGTCTCCTCTGATGGTTATGGAGATCCTGACTCTCTCTCTCTTTTTTTTTTGGGATGAAGCTGCAGTGGGGCTTAAGCTTAAGTTGTGGTTGGGGCTGGCCAAGCCCAGCTGGGCAAGGCCGGGTCTGTGCCACCTGTACCTGGGGACATGCTGGTCAGGGCTGGTGCCAGAGAGAGAGAGAGGCATGCCCTGCATCCCCCTTAAATACATGAATTTGTAGGGGTGCTGATTGGCTTGGCCCTGGTCAGAGGTGGGTCTGACAAAAGAAAACGGGGAGCTTTTCAGGTAGCTTCTTAAAGGGCCATCTCCACAGCATTCACCCCGTTACCAAATACACAACCAAAAACCCCTCACAGAAAACCCAATACAGAATCCTACCCCACATTCTTTCCTAAAAGCAGTATTGGTGCCATCCCTTTGCAAACCTCCTCCTTAGTTCATAATCAGGTCATATTTGGACGATGATCCTCATAGTTTGCATGGATTAAAAACTAAATTAATTAACTTTCAAACAGAAAAACCAATCTTAGATTCTTCTGATAATGCAATTTCTTTGCTAAATATAACTCCACGTTTTCTGTGACAAATGGGCTTTTCTGATCCATGGCTTGTGGAGATGAAGTGTCCATTGAAAATGTACATTATTTTGAGAGAAGAGAGGCAGGCAGTTAGCAAAAAACTGTATGCCCAAACCTGCAGACCTGACTACAGACTAATAGTTCAGGTAAACGTATAACTTCCCCAGGAATTACTGTTTGATGATGACGAGGCCCTATAAATCTTGATCAATGGCAAAGTCACTGGGACCCTTTGGTATGTTGAAGTGTTCTGTCTTCTCTAATGTCTAACACAAACCAGCACCAGTTGTTTTAGCTGCAAAGCCTTGGGCAGTTATGGAGTTCTCCATTTATAAGAAAAAATAAAATCTATTTTAATTAAAAAAAAATAAAAGAAGTCCATTTCCAAAACAAACCCAGCAGTGATTTGTTGTTTCATAGTTGCAACTGTCTTTTCTTTTATTTTCTATGATCCTGAGTTTGGTCTGTATTGATTTCTTATTTGACATCTGATGTGCAGTTATATCTGGGCTATTTTTTTTAGGAAGAGTATTGTTGACATGCAATCGCGGGAAATTACTATACTTTATTTCAGTAGAATTTTGAATAGGAATAGAAACGCTTTTTGAATAGGATTGACACGAGAAATGTGGAATTTTCTTTATGCAGGCAGAATTAGATCTAAATCAGACTAGAGTGGTTGTTGTAAAACAATTTAGTGATTCCTGCCACTTTTGTGCATGAATGAGATTTTGATTTATGAATGCATAAATCACGGTGGAAATCAGCAGAAAGCAGTATCGAGCTAGTATGCAATTGTACTGCCAGTGAGATCTAATGTTAAAAAAACTTGCTGACGTCTTAGGCTGAAGCTGGTTTGGTTTTTTGTTTGTGTTTGTGTTTGTGTTTTTTTCAAAACGAGACAGTCAAAACAGAAGCAAGCACTCCGTTTTGTTTTGGATGATTCATGTAAATTTGGTACTTGTATCATAAAAAAGTAATTATCAAACATTTTTATGAGCTCCTCTTTTAACCTTGCCATCTAAAGTATTGAATCGTAATTACAATATCCTGATTTAGTTGCCAGAGTTATTATTGATAGCTAAAGGAATACCATGAAGGAACTCAGACAACAGTAACATTATGTGTGGAGCCTTTATGAGCTTTAGGAGTGTTTGGTGGTGTGATGTTCGATGCATTTTGGATTTCTAGTGTATCTCCTAGTATAAATCATGTAATCTCTGGATTTCAGTGAAGCTCAGTAAACTGATACCAGCTAAGAATTTGTCTCAGCATATTTTATAACTTGTCCTATGATATAATATGTAATAACTCATTCAGGAACATAAATTTCATAACACAGTCTTTTCTTTGTAGAGAAATACAGCTCTGAGTTTAGTAACAGTGCAGAGGTGAAAACAGGGGAGCATTTGTCATGTGAGTGGCCGACCCACTGAAAGAAAATGCGCTTATTTTCTAAAGGGAACGTAACAATTATGATTCTCTTTAAATGGCATTGCTGCTTTATTTCTCACCTTCACCATCAAATTAAATTTATGCCCATATTGATGTAGTTAGAATGATGTATGCTTTTGGACAGAGTGTGATACATACATTTGAAAACTGCTGCTTTAAGAAAGTGTTTTTTTTTTCCCACTAGATTGCTTATAAAACAAACACCCATTGCCAAAAGATTCCTTTTCCTGAGACAAATTTCTGAAGTAGACATAATAGTTCATAGAAATGGAATCTTACAGAAGTGTCTGATAAACGGATATGACTGCATGTTGTATGACGAGAAACATGATCTTGGTGATATTTATGATGTATCTGCCCTGCTTTTTCTGGCTGTTTGAACTGTATACCTTATTTTTCTAAAGTGTAAGGTTGGGGTTTTTGTTGTTGTTGTTGGTTTTTTTTGTGTGTGGGTTTGTTTTTTTTAAAATGATAATCACTGCTAATGTCTGAGGTAGAAAGCCTAGATGAGGAAAGAAAAGTCAAGAAAATAGAAGTCCTTGGAAATCTGTTTGTGCCACCAAGTAAGATGCATACATACAAAAAAGGAAAAATAATTATTTTAATTGAATACTAGGCAGGCTGAGCAACACAAAAGGGTATAAGTACAGTTTGTTTTATTTAGAAATATTCAGATACATTATAGTTTTTTGATTATTTACAAGAGTATGAAATATCTATAGTTTGAAGTAAAGGTGATAATTTTTCCAGATGTCTAAAAGTTTATAATTATTTTAGCGATGAGAAAAGAAAGACTAAGTGACACACTAGAGGCTACACAGAAAGGCTTCTGTGGTGTTTGCTGGGGATTGTACTGTACTGTACTTTCCCAGAGCTGTAATCCCATGATACCTCTACACCCTGTGGCTGATGGAAAGTATCATCTTCTGAGCTGAAGGTCAGAGCTCTACAGGCATCTTATCCTCAAAACACTTCATGTTATAGGAATAAACTATTGATGCGTTTTGCAGTAAAGCCTTCTAGCACTCTCCTTTGTCACTGTTACACACTTAAAAACTAAGAGAGCGCATAAAAACAAAAGCTGCTGTACTGAAAACATTCGAGTCCTCTCATACAAGAATGTCAGGGCAAAGCAAATCAATACATAGGAGAGTATGAAGACTTTCTCTGAGACACTTCATCCTCTCAAAGGAGGAGTTGAAGACCTTGCTGGCCCAGAAGTCATGAAGAAGTAATTTCAATCATCAGGATGCTCAAAAGGGTCACAGTTGGGTGAAATGTTTTGCTCTAGATATTTTTTGAGTAAAGCATAACTGTCTTTCCAGCATATTCAGTCTAAAGGAAAAGAAAAAAAGTGGGAAGGCAGGAAGAGTTGTCCCTGTGGCAATTTCACTATGAATAAAGCATCTCTTTTTTTTTAATATTTGAAAGAATTTTTTTTGTTTGAAATTTATTTTGCTTTGGTTACACGTGTTAAAAAGAATTGTGGAAATCAGAAGAAGTGATTCAGATCAGCTATAAATTAAGTTTGACTTCTTGTTGTTGCATTTACATTTTATGTATTTGCAATCAGGTTTGTTTTTCTACTGGCTCCTGGCAAACTGAAGACACTGGATTTTGCATCTAACAGCAGAATATAAGTGTAGAAAGGGCCACAGTAAAACTACTTGGAAGAAGTAGACATGATAATTTCCTCAGAGTATTGCAAAGGAGAAATAAGAGCTTGAACTGATGTTAAAGAAAACAGAGCAAAGAATACATTCCCTCTGCCATTTTAAGAAAACGGTGTAAAAGTAAGAAAACATTGGTGATGATTCTGTTCTCAGTTACAACAGTTTCATAAAGGTGTCATTTACTTGGGTCTGAGTCATTAGTCTTACTGATTTTATGTGGAATTCCCCCCTGCCCCAGCTCAGGATTTACTCTTGAAGTGAATCTCATTCCCTGTTTATCTGGGTTCCTGTGCTTCTAGCAGAAACTCTGGTAGTTCTGCACCAGGGATTCACCTTTTATTTTAAAATGTCATCAAGAGGCAGATGCTCAGCTGGTGTAAAACCTGGACATCGATTTCAGCGCAGTCTGGATGATGTATGCTCTGAAAATGTTGCCCAATGTCAGTAAAAATATTAACAGAAAGAGTACTCATTCAAAGTAAATATTAAAGATAAGTTAGCACTGCAGGCACAGTAATATCTAACACAAACTGTTGACCTTTTTTTTCTTAATAGAGCATAAACCCTATCTATTCATCCAGACCTACTGTATTTTCAGGTAAGTAATCATTATTGCAACTGATATTCAATGCAAGGTTTTCATAGCAACAAGACAGTGTATGTTGATCTAGTTATGGATCATGTTGTGTGTTTAATTTATTTGATTCTTTCACAGCTTTAGTTGTAGCATGTGAGAAAAAAAAAAAAAGAAATGGTTTAAAATTCCTGTAACATACACCAGAAACAGTGAGTGCAAATAATTTGTTTGCTGTGACGCTAATAGTAGCCACTTAACTACCTGGAGAGAGTCAGGATTAATAATGACATTGTGATGGAATATTGCTCCCAGTCTAAGCAAAAATAAATATTCTGCTATAAAATGAGGCAGAAAATCTCTAAGTGCTTGTAAGCTTTATTGCTTTTTGCGACCATAAGGAAAGGAGAAACCCTTGTTGCTCTTTTATGCTATTTTATATGTACCTTACATAACTGCATATCACACAGCTGTAATTTGTAATTCTGAGTGTAATTTTGAACTAATGGTTTAACAGTAAAAATGTAAATCGGTGATATGCCTTGTGGTACTTTGTGAAAATAATTATACACATTTTCTTAAACATAGCCTAAAGAATGATTTTGTGTTTTTTAGGATGATTTGGATTTATCAGAGTTTTTATTTCATTTTCTTGCTTGCTTCCGTTTACAGTGGTAAGTGAATACATAATTCCTAGGATAGTCGCACAGAGTAACACAATTTTTCTCAAAGGGGAGATGATTTTTAAGTGCAGTCTGGTGCTGAGAAAGCTGTCATGAGTCCACTGGGTTGCGCTTGCTTGGGTTTGGGTAGCTCACATAACCCTGTTACCTGATATAGAACTTTCCAATGGGGCTTTACTGACACTGTCCTGCCACCCCCCTCCCATGCTGTCACTTCTCCCAGTACTCATAGGACCATGCTATGGGCAGGACTGACAGCCACTCAGCCCAGCAGCCTCACTGGAGGACAGTGGTTGAGCTTCAGAGCCAACATCCTTTTCTATTTTTTTTTTTTAAATAAACAAACCACACCAGCCTTCAGTCTTATTCACACATTGCCTTTGTGTGAAATTACTGAACTCAAAAGTGTCTGTGCAGCACCTGCTTACTGTCATGCTTGAAAGACTATTGCAATAAGTGTGAATAACTCCAGAACCAATTGTTTTATTGTAAATTAGTTTTTTAGATTTCTCTTGATGTGCCAAAACATTAGTGATTTTGTATGTTTTTCAGTGTTAGTCTGTGTTAATGATTTACCTTGTTCAGTTAGCAAAAGTCAAACTACAAAAATCGCATTGCACTTCCCTGAAGTTCTCTATGCTGATAAATTATAACTAAGACCTAACACAGATTTATGTTCAGTAATGTGTAACTGTTTTCCTGACGGACAGTTAGGCAATTTAGCTTTTTAGCAAATTCTGTTTGATAAATGTAGTATTATTTAAGAAATGTTTTACATGTATTGAAATCTCAGTAAAACTAAAATCTTGGAACATTTCTGAAGCCTAGGAAATATTTTTTAATTAAATTATTCAGAACTGCCATAGTTTCACATAGTACATAGTTTTAAAGCATGTGTTTTAACACTGAGATCTTACAAATGTCATGATTTTGAAAGATGGGAACAGGCTGCTCCTTGAGGGTCTTCATTGCACAGCTCTGCAGCCTGAGTGGGTGTCAATACAGAGTCCGATATGGGATTGGTGATGGTTTCCTGCAGATGCAAGGTGATAGTTGAGCTCATTTTTATTCTGGTCGGTTCCTGAGATGCAAATCCTGTAACAGTACTTTTTAAATTGTAAATCAAGTCAGAGGGGCTCAAGGTGGAGTATGAGGGAGCAGGTGGCTTATAAAATGCTGGCAGCCATTGTAGCTATGACAGTGGCACCACCTGTGACTCTGGCCTCAGAACATCCCTAAACAAAGTAGGACCGTCTTCACATACAACTTCCTCTTTTTGGTCTCTGTACTTCCTTCTCTTGGTTTTCCTCTTAATGGGGCTCTGTACTGGTCTCTCAGAAGATGCTTCTGCTGCTCCTGACAACTGCCATCAGAAGGTCCCTTCCCTCTCTGCCTTGTGGCCCATCCTGCTTCTTGGGCTTCTGTCTTAGCTCGAGCTGCCCTGCTCCAGCATTGGGTACGAGGCAGGGATGGGGGCAAACACTCCAGAGAGTTTTATTTCTGCTGGAGAGCAAAGACGAGACTCTCAGAGGAACTGTGCTACTCACCCCTCTCACCCTCTTCTGCCAAAGAACTCTCTTAAAAGCAAGGTCAATGACAAAGAGAAGCAGTGGCTTCACCCTCTCCTGGTGAACTGTGTGTGCTCCCATCTCTAATAATTTATGCATTTTGTTGTTCCATATCAGAATGTGTGACTGAGATCTATGAAAATACATACTTCCAAGGAGGAGACCTTGCTACAATTTTTACACCGAGTGCCAATTACTGCCAAGTAGTGTGTACTTTCCATCCTACCTGTCTGCTCTTCACCTATTTGCCAGTGGCATGGACTAAAGATCCCACAAAAAGGTAAAATATTCATATCTGTGTGGCTTTTGCTGGTCTTCTGTGATAATTTTAGGAAATTGGTAACATTTGACAGAACATGGGCACACGGGGAAGACTGCAGAGTTGCTGTGCAAAACAATGTCATGTATCTTTAAAAGCAGTGATCTAAAAGAGTGTTTGCTTAAATTTGAAAGATTAAGTTTGGTAATGCTCAATCTTTCACACTTGCACACCAACCCTTCCAAGGAAACAGAACCAACTGTGCACTCCTTCCTCTGTGCCATGTGTTTATTGCTGAGAGACAATGTGAGCCATCTCACATCTCCAATGGTCTCTACAGCCCCATCCTGCATTTAACATACTTTTCTCACAATTAAGGACGTGAATAGCATGAGAGGATGAGGCTGACCTCCCTCTCTATGCCCAGTACATTTCTGTCCGCCAAACCCTGGGCTATGTGTCTTGCTTTAATGAGACCTTTTGGAGCTCCCACGTGCACCGAGTATTCTCATCTGCTAATGCCAACAAAACAGATGCAGCTGTACCCTGTCTTTCTCCAAATTGTGCTTGTCTAAATTTTAATGTTGAGGGATATTGGACAGTCTGTATTTCACCTAAGAAGCAATGTGTTGTACTACAGAAGCTGTGAATTGCTGCATTTTAAAACACAGGTTTTCCTGCTACTTAAAAGACAGCGATATAGAAATGCTGCCGAAAGTGCATATGGAAGAAGCTATCTCTGGACATTCCTTAAAACAGTGTAACATCCAAATTAGTGGTAAGATATGGTTATTCATGTGTATGCATTTTATGCTCTCTATCATGTAGCAGATGTCAGAAAATTAGCATTTCAAAAACAGGAATAGAATCAAGGAAGCGGCCAAGCAGTGATTTGCATGTTTTTGGTCTGATCTCTTTCAAACACAGCTTACAAAATCTTCTGCTGGCTTCACCCTTCAGCTTCAACTATCCACTACAGAGGCTCCCCAGATGAGGTAACACGGAAATTATGCCTCTGTAGTGACTCTTTCATTTGCTAGAGGCAGATGGGAGCACATGCTTTAGGTGACAGCTCCAGTTCTAAAGATTAATTTACTACTATAATTCCACTCCAGCAAGCTGCTTATAAGGTATGGGTGATCCTGCTTTTTGCCTTTGCAGAGCAGTTGCCCAGCAAAGCCAAAGTGCACAGTGACAAAGTGATGTTGCAACCTTCATGATCCTGTGTAGTAATTCATTAGCAGTTCCATTTTCTAGTGTATGTGTGCTCTGCACAGTCTTAGTATCAGCATGCCATACCTGCGAGTTATCAACAGACATATTTAAAGTCTATTAAATGTGTTGTTCTAAATATATTTTAAACTTGTGCCATCAATGATTTCATTAAGAGGAGAACAACTTTTAGCATAACATGGAATTACAGAAAAACAGAATAAGGAAGAATATATTTACTCAGTTCCTGGCTTTGAGGGCAAATAGTGTCTTACAGATGTCAGGCTAATTCTCTAGTTTTATTAGTATAGTACCTCAATATGCCAGGACTAAATGGGTCTTACTTTATGCAGGTTTTCCATTGCAGCTATTGACTAATAGTTGAGCTTGCTTCTGATTGTCACTTGCCTTTCAGAGCAGTCAGGACTTTAAAAGCCCTTTCCTGCAAACATCCTGTCACATTTATATTTGAGTACCTTTGGTCCAGCTAAACAGATTTCAGAGGGATGTTATAGACTAATGGATGTCACTGGAGTTCCTCTAGAATGAGACAAATGCCACTGAAATGAAAATCTACCCATATGTGTTTGGAAAATGTACCAGTGGTTGGCTGACTTGTTCTGTGAAGAGACCCTGCTGACCGCAAGGCAAAACCTGCATCCTGCATGGGTGAAAGCTATTTCAAACCCCATGATCCCAATACTCCCTCTGTGGACTGTAAACTAAATTTTCTGGCTCAAATGGGAGGTGGCTGTTTCTTATGAGGACAGAATTTGCCTTTTAAACTGCTGTATGAACATGGAAATGGAAAAGTATATGTTTTAGTATTAATCCTGAGTCCTTGCTCCGACTAATCTCTTCATGGTCTCAGGTCATTAGAGCTCCTCACTTATGTAGACAGAGGCACTATCAAAGTCTGCCAGGTTTTTCTCCTTTGCCATAAGGTACTATACTAAGATTACCAAAAAGAAGAATTGAAGAATCTTCTTCAGATGTTTGTCTTTTTTTCTCCCCCACAGCTTGCAGCCCAGATGTCCACAAAGGACTGGATATGGAAGGGAAAATTTATGATGTTGCTATGACTGACAGCTATCAGCAGTGTCAGAAAAGATGTACCAATGACAACCATTGTCATTTTTTTACATATGCCTCAGAAACATTTCACGATGCAAGCTTTCGGTAAATATAGGTTTGATCCCTCTCCTTGGACAGCACTATGCTTTAGTAGAGTAAATCTAAGGTGAAAGAATTTGTTCAAGGAAATAATTTTTCTTTGACTTGTCATCCTTGCAATACTTTTTCAAACTTACAGATAGGAAGAGGTCTGTAGTAAATTAGCTTTCATTTGTCCATCCCTGAGAAAGACAAACTTGATTATCACAGTACTAAAAAAAACCCAGAACAAAACATACCCCTAAAAATCTTTTGGAGATATTGAAATGCAAGTAATGTCGGTAAGTCTGCAGCATATTGCTCTGTTAAATCTTATTCTGCTTATTGCTCTGAAAATAGCATCACCAAGAGAAGCCAGAGAAATACTTTCATTTGTAACAGGACTGTTTCCGAGCCAGTCATCTGCTCAATTTTACAAGTTAAAAATTTTTCAGGTAGCTCTGTTCTTTATTTGAAGATTGTTCTGGAGATTGGAGATTGCTCTGTCCTGTGGCCAGAACATGCACCATGTAGGAAACATGGGGCCAGGAGAATGGTGTAGGCCAAGGACCTGTTTTCTTACTGCTTTCTTTATTCTTTGTCACCCAGCAAAAAATGCTTCTTGAAATACACCAGTGTAGGAACTCCAACCAGCATAAAGGTGCTTGATGAGGTTGTGTCTGGATTCTCTTTAAAGCCATGCCAGCTTTCTGAAATAGGTAACTATTTAAAATACCTGTCAATTCAGTTTAGATTTATGGGTTATGGATTATGAGATGCAGTGTCTCTCTGACATGTAGAAATGTTTAATTATGTAAAAGAATTCTAGTATAAACTTATTCTTGCAAATATAGTTAGTACACTAAGGCACAAAGGAGGTTCAGGTATTTTTGACTTTTCCATTTTATTATTTGTCTTACAAAAACAGTTGCCTGCTTTGAAGATCTAAAGAAATCTTACTTAAGATTAGCTTGATGAAATTGCATGTTATCTTTGTACCATGGATACAAAAATGAAAGACAACATTCCATCAAAGATCAAGAGGAATATAAAGCTTTCTAATTCTGTTTGTATACTGTGTATGCACTTAAAAGTTTTTAATGAAGACCTGCAGCTTTCTAATACAAATGGCTAATATGAAGGGAGGTATTCTGTGTTTTGTGGGTGATTTGTGATGAAAGCAGTTCCTACAATCATTCCTACATTCCAATCATTCCTATTCCTGCTTGTTTCTACAATCATTACGCAGGCAAAAATCTCAAGAGTGCAAGATCAAACAGTGTGTATTATACCTTCTTATTCTCAACTGTAACATCTTTCAGGTTTTTTTTTTTTACCTTTTTTTTTTCTTCCCAAATCTACCTCCACCTTGACTTACTGTCTGGAATTTTCTGTTCTTAATGATGATGAGATTCTACTGCTTCCATATAGTCTTTTTTTAGCTTACAGATAACCTAGTTTTCCCATTTAAATGACATTTTGTAAAGACTATGCATCTTTTTTTCTGTATCAATACATTTTCTTCAGACTCTGCTAGTCCAACTGTAGGAATAATCTTTGGAAACTATTGAAAAAGTAGTTCTGTTCAGATCTTAACAACGAAGACTCTTAAAGACAAATGAAGTATGAAAAATTAAAAAAAAGGAAGAAAAAGTTTTGCTAAGAGAAGAAAACAATTTAACTATTCCCTTGCTATGTGTATGAGGGAGGGAGGGAAGTTTTTTTTTTTCCAGACTCTTACATTAAGATATACTAGAAAGACACTTATTCATGGTTAGAAGAAAAATCACAGTACTCAGGAGGGTCCTGCTCACAGACTTTGAGAAGAATTGGGGGACTGTAGCATATGCACAAACAATATGATTTTAAGTTTAAAAAAATGCAAAAGCCATTTGAAACTTTATAAAAGACATTTATGGTTTGTGACAGTGATGACATGACAGTCATGATCTGTCACAAACTATATCAGAATTTCTGAAAGCATGTGAAGGTCAACCTTATTCCTACCTGTCTTTCTTTGCTTTCTGCATCTTGTGAGAAAGGTAATAGGAGGCACAGAGAAAGAATATATCATGGGATCATAGAAGCCTAGGCAGTACTATTGACCTCAGAGGTCATCTGAGGAGGTCTTCTGTCCTAATCCAAGAAACAGCAGCTATACTTGTTCAGACAGAGATTTGTCAAATGTAGTCATAAAGTCTCAGTATCACCTTCTGCCTTGTTGTGTTGTAAATATCTGAAATGGGTTTATTTGAATTTTGTTCTAGTTTGTTTTGTTTTGGTTTTTGGTCGTTTTTGGTTTTGGTTGGGTTTTTTTGTTGTTGTTGGTTTTGTGTGTGTGTGTATGTGTGTGTGTGTGTGTGTGTGTGTGTTTTTTGTTTGTTTGTTTGTTTGTTTTTGTTTTGTTTTTGTTTTTCTGACTCTATTTAGTCTGACTCATCCTACATCTTCTGTGTTCCATTGTCATAATTTTAAAAATAGATGCTTCCCCTCTCAAAGCTTTTGGAATCGCACTGTGAAATAACCAATATTATGGGATTTCTCTGTTCCCTGTTCTACCATGTCCTCTTTCCTCTGTTCAGTAATGTTAATATTGTTGACCATCTGACAGCAGTTTGTTTTCATGAAGAAGAGAGGAAGCCAACAAACAAAAAAGGTAGTTCTTCAGCCCTTCTTTTTCCTTTGCCAATAGATCTCCTTCGCCAATAGCTTTCCTTCTCCCTTGAACAGTCTGAGCTTCTTTCTTAATGCTATTTGAATGGTGCTGCATATTTTTCTTTCAAGAGTTTGTTTCTTCCTATTTGGCCTTTCATTTTGGGCCTTTGCCTTTCTGATTTTGTCCTTATGCACACATGCTATTACCTATCCATAGCAATTTGTCTGTCTTTCTGCCCTTTGCAAAATACAATTCCTTGAGGTCATTTAATATTGAACAAATGATCACTGTACATGGTCATTGAGATCATAGGTCAGCATCCCTAAATGTCTAGATCCACGTTTGTGCTTTAAATATAATTTTCTTTAGAAATTATTCATTCTTCTGAACTTTATTTCCTCTTAACATGGGATCTTACCTACTAGTTGTCAGAGTTAATTCACCCTTATTTTCTAGTCTTCTGATTTTTTTTGGCTGTTCTTATTGTGTATTTACTGTCCAGTATTGTTGTCCTTTTTCCTTATGTTTTTTTTTTAACCTCATCAAATTAACAGAAGTCACATTAAACCCTACCTCTCCCTTTTACTGTTTTCATCTTTGTGTAGTAAGGCGTTACCGGTATGTTGGGTAGTGTCAACTTGGCTGCTGTGCTTTCTCAACAGCTGTAGTTCTCTGCTGCCACCAAGGCCCGTGTTTTGGATCATTTCACTGTTTTACTGTCTTTACAGTTTCATAGTTTCTTGAAACATCTTCCATGCTGATATTTCCTTTTTTTCCTCTCTTTATTCTTGCACTGGGATTTTAACTAGGACTTCAAGTATGTCTTTGGGGAAGGCAACTCATTCTTCTCTTTCTAATCATGCTGGTACTTCCTGTAACTTCTGTATCTACAGCCTGGTGGTGTGAATTATCCTCCCAAGCCTCTGTTATGTTATTTTGGTCATGTCACAGGTCAGACTGTACATTACTCCTGCTTATTCTCCCTAATTTTCAAATAGCATTTAATGAAATGTTAAGAAGATCATCCCATTATTTTTCTCCTAGTCTTCCATGATCCTCTTAAATATACCCATTACCTTAATTATTTTAGGCTTTGTCTAGATCACCATGAGTTATTCCTAACTGTGGATTTCTGTACTGATCCTAATTTAAAGCCTTCCCTATCAGATTAGGAAATCTATATTCTAACATGTAATTTCTCTTCTCTATATGAACATTATCGCTGCTCAGTAGTCCTCTCCATGAGTTTACAAACTCAAAAATGTTCTTGAGAAAGAGTTTTTGGTTAAAATATGTTGTTATCTTTCCAGCTTATCATAGAATCATTAAGGTTGGAAAAGATCAAGTCCAACCATCAAACCAACACCATCATGCCCACTAAATCATGTCCTGAAGTGCCACATCTACAAGTTTTTTGAACACCTCCAGGAATGGTAACTCTACCACTTCACTGGGCAGCCTGTTCCAAGGCTTGACCACTATTTGAGTAACAAAATTTTTCCTAATACGCAATCTAATCCTTCCCTGGTGCAACTTGAGGCCTCTCGTCCTATTGCTTGTTGCTTGAGAGAAGAGACCAACACACACCTCACTACAACCTCCTTTCAGATAGTTGTAGAGAGTGACATGTGAATATTGATAATGCGATTGAAAATGTGAATGCAGATAGAAATGAATCTTCTGAAAACCTTAGCATTCTGATGGCATAATTGAATCTTTTGAAATTTGGCATTTTATTCTTTTTTTATACAGACTGTCAAATGGACATTTTCGAAGATCAAGAATTTTCAGGAATGAATATTACAAGTTTTTTCACTCCCGATATCTCTGTCTGCCAAACTATTTGTACATATTTTCCAAAGTGCTTGTTCTTTACATTCTTTACCAGACGATGGCAAGTAGAATCACAAAGGTGAATGTGACAACTAACTTTAATTCTCTAAGTAGATTTAAAAAAAAACCATAGTCTTTTAATAATCAGTATTTTCTTGTACTTATGGAAATATTTTTAAAAGATTGTTTTCAGTAAAATACAGCTTTTTATGTTCTGCATTCATGAGTTTATAATTTCCTGTGGGCATTTCATCTGTTCTCTGGTGTGATCAGGGGTTTTTTATTGTGGTTGCATATGTGGTGTTAATCTGAAAAGAGTTATATACATCAAAGAGAAAGTGAGCCTCCAGAGTGCTTTAATGACTTAAAGCTGAACTTTGTGAAATTATCAGCAGAATAATGTGGTTTTTTAGCAGTATTAAGTTGTTTACTTGAAAAGATTTTTGATAAAGTTAACAGGTTTAAAAATGTTGCTATTAAGATTCCTTCTTCCATACTTAACAGTAAGAAGAGTTAAAAATCTCCATTCCACACAAAACAGAGCAATGAAGTTTCAAAACAGTTCCTGAGAGAAGCAAAACTGAGATCGCATACATCACTTAGTCACCTCTTCTACTTATATATAAATACTGTACAATCTCTAGTATTACAGTCATGTTATTTCATAAAACTACTAAAAATCTCTTTATGAATTTAGTGTGAAATAGTGAACTTGATGAATGCATTTTAATATGAAATACTTCTACAGATAGAGATTTGGGTGAAAAAAAAACATTAAAGGGAGAAGCTTTCCTTCCTAGTACCTAAAAAAATCAGTTTTAGGATGTGATAAAATTTTATTTTTCAAAAAAATTTCATTTTAGAAATCTTTGCCTTCTGAAGACATCGACAAGTGGAATACCAGAGGCACTTATATCACAAGAAAATGCTGTGTCAGGTTTTAGTCTCCTAAATTGCAGAAGATCCTTTCCTGGTAAACAACAAATTACAATAAAGATGCTAATTTTGAAATAATAAAATTAAGGCACTTTCTGATGCTTGGAATGCACTCATTCTTACAGCTTGCAGTTCTCGCACTTACATGCATATGAACTTTTTGGGACATGAACTCAATGTCACTTACACTAAAGGACACAGAGCCTGTCAGCAAGTCTGCACAGATGTGATCCGCTGCCAGTTTTTTACCTACTTTCTCCTCCAAGATTCATGCAATGAGGAAAGGTGAGATATATTTTTCAAAATTTTTAAAGATTGTTGAAATAATCATTCTGCAGACTTGAGGAGGGGGTGGTGTATGTGTTCTGCCTTAAAAGTACAAACTGAATTTTTGCATTAATTTGTTGGCAGAAAGTGTGAGTGTCACCTAAGAATGTCCTCAAATGGATCTCCAGTGGAAATAGTACATGAGCCAGGAAGGATCTCGGGATACTCACTAAGATTATGTAAAAAAAAAGCCAGTACTGGTAAGTAAAACTTTCATACAAAAGTCACAGTGCTTAACTGACTTCAGTACAGGAAGCCAAAACCTTCTTTGAAAAAAACAAAAATTGGTTGTGTTGAATTGATTGCATTGTCCAAATGGGACATCTAGTGAAGTTAGAGCACTCTGAAAAAATGCAGTTGGCCAGATCTACACACAGCTAACACCATGAGTAGTATCGTGGACTTGGCTATGATAGACTTTATGATGATAAATCATAAAGGTATTAGAATGTGTCATGTATCACCTTCTTTGCAATAGATCTATCCCTATTCAGGGATCCACAGTAGTCTCATCTCCATTTCTCACTGGTGAGTGTAAATTATCTTTAAGTACAGTTTTGAATTATTTCTTTAGTGTGTATGCAGCATTCTGCGAGAACTATTAGGATCGTGGGAGGGACAGCCGCTTCCCCTGGTGAATGGCCATGGCAAGTCAGCTTGCACGTGAAGTTGTCTTGGCAGAAGCACCTCTGTGGGGGCTCTATCATCAGCAACCAGTGGATTCTTACTGCTGCTCACTGTGTCATGAGGTGAGGCCTAAACGTAAATGGGTAAATAAACCCAAAAAATTCATTCAGCATGTGACATAAATAGAGATCTACCTATCAGAAAAATGAAAGTGAGGACTAGAATAAAATAAACTGTTCTAATGTAACCAAAAGGTGAACTTCTAAGGTTGACAATTCATATTCTTAGCACAGCTGGAACTCCATACTTTGTCCTTTTGTAATATAATACTGATGCCAAGTTATTTTAATGCATCTGAAAGATGAAATTCTAAAGCAGATACCAGATACCTACAGAAACTTAGGCACTCTCATGTGATATAAGCATTTTCTTACTGTAAATACTGTATTATCTGTCAAGGAATATCTGTTGATAGGTTATTCCATTTCATAAACTTCAAGTGATTTATCTCAGAGATTTCTCTGTGATGCTTAAGAAATGGTCCTAATCAGATAGCTTCAGCAGAAGGGTGCTCAGCAAGTTCATTTGATTGACCAGCACACAAAGTAAACTTCTGTGGGGATTCCCTTAGAATGCTTCTGGTACCTGAGCTACCTATCTCTGCGTTATATGAAACATCCAGATCCCAGTTGTCCTGGTTTTCCTTTAACAGGTTGGGTTGTTTTTTTTCCCCAAATTTTATCACAGTCAATTAATACCCTACTTTTAATGCAGATTTCAGTGGTAAGAACAAAATTTAGAGCAACCAGTAACCAAGGCATTGCTAATTTGCACTCACACATATAGCCCATATTGTTAAAGGCCATTAAAATACCATCAGATTTGAATAATGAAATCACCTGTGTTGTGAAAAGTGGATTTAATTGCAATGCAGGTAATTAATTTCCCATGTTTTATTGTCGCCACCTGTAAAGGAAGTTATTCTATCAATTACAGAGTGAAAATTGTAAGGCTTTTTCCAGTCTGATGTAAGAGAAGGGACAGATAACATAAAATGCTTCAAAGAGGTTTTTGACTCAGCAACATGGTCTGAAATCAGGCACTTTTACTCAAGCAGTGTAGTACGTTACCCACTGCTGTTTTAGTGTGACATAATATTGGCGATATTTTGCTTCCAGTGACAAACCTTGTAAAAGTAGTTAAACCCTTTAAAAGACCCTATATAAAGAGTACCATTCTATACCTGCTATCCCATGTAAAAGTTACCAGTATTACAAAAAAGCAAAGGGAGAAGGTACGTTTGAAAAATAAAAAAATAACTACGTTCATTGAAAATTATTAAGCTTAACTGATACCTATGAATTAATATATAAAATATTAAAAATTGTTGGAAAACATCTTTAGGACAAGTTTTGCATCTTCTTCATGGCATGTACCAATTTTTTTATGTTACCCTAGTTATATCACAGTTACCTTAGAATATAACTATGAAATATCCTTTAAACTCACTCAAAGTAAAGTTGGAATCATAAAGATTAACTGGAACATTTCATATAGGTCTATGATACTACACTTTCCAATCTCTATTTACATTCATTTTGGTGGCTAGATTCATTTTCATAGTAAGTAATAGACAGTAATTGAATTTATAATTCCAATCCTACTTTTCCAGCTGAAAATGCTGTTACGTTGGAATGAATGGAAAGAACCTCATGTATTTTTTCAGGATTTACATCAGGCTCTCGAAGATTAAAAAAAAAAGATAAAATAGGAGAAGAGAAACAGAGAAAGTAAAGGCAACAGAAGGGGAATGAGGATGAAGGATCAGGAGAATGAGAGTCTGAACATAAAGGAGAGAGAACACCGATGTGAGGATGAAAGTATTCATAGGAAGAAGAACAGAAAGAAGGAGAAGTTGAGGCAATGGATAAAATGAACAAAGTGGTTTTAGCTTTAAGTGTGGAAATAAAAAAAATAAAAATGGAGTGAACTCAGAGCTGTACACTGCACTCTCAGGAGTAACAGAAGATGTTGGCACCTGCACACAAACTCTAAATCAGTGCAAATCTTTTACTGCAGACTGACTGTTTGTCTTTTTCCTTCAGTCTTGAGAATCCTAACATTTGGCGTGTTTATGCTGGTATTTTAAAACAATCAGAAATAAATGAGGATACACCCTTCTTCAAAGTGGAAAAGATTATTGTTCACCCTCAGTATAAATACGCACAGACTGGATATGACATTGCTTTAATGAAACTTGATAAACCTATGAATTTTACTGGTATGTAGTGTATTTCAGAGGAATTATGAAATGTGCAGGATGACATAGGGCTGGCATTTGTATGGCTGTGCATGAAACCTGGGCTGGCTTCCTTTAACATGCAGTTGCTGTTGTTTGAGGAGAATTTCATTTTGTTGGCTTTGAAAAGGAAATGGGTGGCTTTAATTCATGTGACTGGAGTGATATATAGTATAAGGGACAAAGTATAATGTGAAGGCTATCATCAGGGGTTGTGTAGGTGCAACTTAATGTTGCAGTTGTCTCTGGTCAAACTACTTCTTTAATCATATTTTAGATTTTCAACTACCTATTTGCCTGCCATCAAAAGAAGATGCTAACATACTTTACACCGACTGCTGGGTAATTGGATGGGGTTACAGAAAAGAAAAAGGTACAGATAAATATTTAAACAATGAGTTCCTGTATTTGCAAAATTTATGTGGTTAAAAAAACCCCAAAATTCCCTCCTCCTTTTTATAAAAAAAACCCAAACCTTTTAACAAAGAAAATTCTACTGTGTTATTGATTATCATTATTACTATCTGGCCAGCACTGTAATATCATTCTTAATTAGAAGCTACTTCTATTAAAACATCATAAAACATGTATGAAAGATGTATTAAATTATCATCAAATAGCTCCATGGTCTGACATAAAAATTAGATTTCATAAATTGCTTGATGCAATGATTTGAAATATGTAAGAATGCAACATTAAAAGTATCCTGTACAGCCCTCAAATACTTTTCCTTAGATTTGAGCTTAATCTTCTGGCAAAACCCAGTATATATCTGGAATGCCCACTCTTTTTCAGGCTCCCAGCTGAAAAAGGCCAACAGACTTATCACTGAACGGTGAGGTTTTAAACTGCAGTCTGCACAAACCCCGTGCTTGTTCTTTAAGTGATTGTGTTCATGTGACTTTAAAAATCAGAGATTGAAGTATGTTGCTTTTATGATTCTGAAGGTTGACTATAAACGATGCCAACGACCTTTGTGTTTTGATAGTAGATGGGATTTGAACTTCTCTGATTTTATATGGAGGTAGGCCAAATAGCTGTTAATTATCAAAGTCTGGTTTCACATGTATTTATGTATTTATTTATATTTTTATATGTGCAATGTCTTTTCCTTTATATGCCTTCATATTTGAAGGTTAGAGTTCAAATAGAAGGTTAACAAATTTAGACAAATAATGTATAGGCTAATTTCTTCCATTAATTTCTAAGAAAAGGCTGCTCTCCAATACTGTTACTCTATGTGCAGATTTCTCTATCTTATAAACTACTAGGGCATGGAGCAGCACAGATTTGGCAACCTGCAGATTCCAAACCTATTGTAACACATTAATAAGAAGTAATTGTTAATAACACAAAGCAATATTCTCAATGAGAAGACAAGTTCCAAGTGCCAATGTTGTGAAAGTCACACTCATACAAGGATTCATTGCAAATCACAAGGGAGTTTTGAAGCTTGCCCAGTCAAGATACATAAAAGAGCATTATAAAAAAAAGTCACATTAGCAGACAGAATCACAGAATATTAGGAGTTGGAAGGGACTTCAAAAGATCATCCAGTCCAACTCCCCTGCCAGAGCAGGATCACCTAGACTAGGTCACACAGGAACACGTCCAGGCAGTTTTTGAATGTCTCCAGAGAAGGAGACTCCACAATCTCTCTGGGCAGCCTGTTCCAATGCTCTGTCACCTTCACAGTGAAAAAGCTTTTTCTTATGTTCACATGGAACCTCCTATGCTCCAGCTTGCTCCCATTGCCCCTTGTCCTATCATTGGACACCAGAGAGAAGAGCCTGGCTCCTTCCTCCTGACACTCGCCCTTTACAAATTTATAAACATTAATGAGGTCACCCCTCAGTCTCCTCTGCTCCAAGCTAAAGAGACCCAGCTCCCTCAGCCGCTTCTTGTAAGGGAGATGCTCCACTTCCTCAAGCATGTTTGTGGCTCTGCACTGGACTCTTTCA